>NW_008681353.1:266-1599 GCF_000695815.1 Acanthisitta chloris | reverse complement strand
TCGCTGCCTGCTCCCTGCAACACTCGTGGGAAGGCTTCGCTTTAACTTTACTTTCTGCAAAATGTTGTTATCATTATAAGGCTAATATCAGTTTTCAATGAAAAGAGCGCCACCTTGCAGGGTTGGACGAGATAGGAAAAGTTGGAGCCCGGTGGGACCTGGACTGTTGGGACTTGAGGAAATGTAACCCACAGGGCAAAAGAGCTAGGGGAAAATGTTTCATATGCCGAAGATATTGCTCCCTGCGAATCTTTCAGGTTAACTGTCCCGCCGACTTGACCGGGCATCGGTTTTAAAAAATATAACCTGAGCGTAGCTAAGAAAAATAATAATCTTGGAGCTAGTCCCTCTGTAAAGGAAACCCGGAGAAACGTGGTGAGGGTGAGATGTTTTAAAGATGCGTATTGCAAGTTTCTTTGAACTTGTGTAAAGTCCCTAGTGGTCGCTTAACACGGATCTGTTACTTGTGTGTATTGGAACACTTGGTTAATGTGTATTCTTTTAAACTTTCGGTCTGCGGTTTGTTTGAGCGTCCTGGAGCAGAAAGAATGATTTTAGTGTTGTTGTTGCTGCTGCTGCTGTTGGCTTTTTATCTGGGGTGAGGGAGAGCTGTGCGATACTGGTTGATCGCCATCCCGTGTATGTTCCGAATTAGAGGCGATCACTGGGGCTGGAATTGTTAATGATGAATTCAAGTCCACGCCGTGCTTGTGCTGTTCGCTTGGCTCTGGAGAGGGGAGCAGTGCTCTGAAATCCCCGGCAGAGAGAAGGGTGTTTTTACAGGCAGAGAGGTTTTGAGGCGTCTCTCGGCTCTTTCTGCGCTGTTTCAGTTCCTAAAGTCAACTTTCCTCTAACAAGGCGCCCTTTGCGGATTTACTCACGAAGGTTTGCGGGGAGAAACACCGACCCCATCTCTTCAACCTCAACGGGCGCCGTGATTTTCTTTCTGATTGCCTAGTTCTGGAGATGCTGTCGGGGTACCTTTCCTGCGTGGGTCCTTAGGTTTCGCAGGCCATGGCAGGCCGTGCCGGCAGCCCCGAGCCACTCCACGCTGCCTGGAGTCCGAGGTCTGCCTCCCGCAGCCTCCCGCGCCCGCGGAGGCTCCGCTGCCGCTGGGGAGTGTTTGAAGATAACCCAGGCAGGACGGCAGTGCTGGCGGGAGGGTGCAGAAGGCTGTTCGGGTGGCTGTGTGGAGAGCTGTGTGTGCTGGGCCCTCTCGGGTGGTAACCCCCGGTCGTGCTTGTGCCTTTTGCAAGCAGAAAGTTAAACGCGAAAAAATAATCGGAAGCTCCCATTTCTCCCGCGAAAGACTCGCCTTTCAGATCGCTTTAAT
>NW_008681353.1:0-200 GCF_000695815.1 Acanthisitta chloris | reverse complement strand
CAGACACTGTTTGAATTGGTGACACTCGCTCCGCGCTGGCCTCTCCTGGTTATCGCTCTTCTTTTAGCCGTGAGGAAGCAGCAGACCCTGAGCTGATGCACGGAACATCGGCACTTTTATTTACTGCTTTTCTAGCCACCCTGGTAAACGGCTCCGGCTCAAGTTTTCTTACATCCAGAGCGTTTGCTCCTCTCGCAGCA
>NW_008681352.1:290-498 GCF_000695815.1 Acanthisitta chloris | reverse complement strand
GTTTTCTGCGATACTATATCCACAGCGGCCAGAGCCTCGGCACCCCGCAGCAGGGTCTCATCAAAGCCCGCAAAGATGTTCCCCTGGATCTGGATGGTGGGTTGGGGGGATAGAAATGGAAGCAAAAACAAACCAAAAGAGTAGGAGAGAATTAAACGAAAGCAGAGTGACAAAGATCTCACTCTGCCCCGCCAGCAGTGCCTGGGAC
>NW_008681352.1:0-202 GCF_000695815.1 Acanthisitta chloris | reverse complement strand
GGGGCGACCTCCCCAAAAGAGGGGGAAGCCGCAGACAGGACGGAGCCGTCGGGGGTCGCACAGTTCCTCTCTGCTCCACCGGTCGGCACGGCGGAGAGAGGCAGGACGGTTGAACCTTCCCCGACCGGGACTGACCCCAGGCGCTCCCTGGTCGCCCCAGATCCTCCTTCCGCGGGGCGGCAGGGGCAGCCCCCCGCCCGCC
>NW_008681351.1:0-238 GCF_000695815.1 Acanthisitta chloris | reverse complement strand
CAAGCCAGCAAAACCAAAACAACAATGTATTATCACTTCTGAATTCAAAACACTGCACTACACTAGCTACTGAGGAAATTAACCCCATCCTGGTTAAAACCAGGACAACCTACCAAGTGTAACCCGGTCCTTGAGCAAAAACAATACCATGGATGGGTTTGCCTTTGTCTGAGGGAGCACTAATCCAAATATTCTTTCCTAAAATGCCTCTCATGTGTCCCACAGGTACTTTATCTGC
>NW_008681350.1:0-44788 GCF_000695815.1 Acanthisitta chloris | reverse complement strand
AAAATCATGAGGCAAAATGCTGTTACCCGACTCAAAATGGAATTTGTTAAAATAAATGTCAATCTAATACAAAGACAAATGAAAGAAAACACAATAAAAACTTGTCAGGTAACTCTTTTAATCCAAAGCAAAGCATGCCAGGTGATTAATGCCATGATCAAGCCATAGGAATGAATGAATATCTGATAGAATACCTGATAGAAATGAATGATTATTGCTACATATGAGAGACGATGAGCTTCCTACCCTCAGGAAAACAGGAAATGAAGAGTGATAAAGCAAGTAAGGTATTTCATAGAATATCAATGAAACTCATTTAAGGTAACTTCAAACTTTAAAAATAAATTTTATAAAAGGGAAAAAAACACTATAAATATCAATGAAACTCATTTAAGGTAACTTCAAACTTAAAAAATAAACTTTATAAAAGGAAAAAAAAACCACTATCTTTTTTTCTGAGCTAGAAAGTATATCAAACAGGCTGTTTATATTTTCAAACACCAAACTTCTTGATGTTCTCCATCTCTATTGCAACTTTGTGTTTGTGATGTGTTTGCATCACTTCTTGAACTTAAGCAGCTAAAACTCATTTAAGGTAACTTCAAACTTAAAAAATAAACTTTATAAAAGGAAAAAAAAACCACTATCTTTTTTTCTGAGCTAGAAAGTATATCAAACAGGCTGTTTATATTTTCAAACACCAAACTTCTTGATGTTCTCCATCTCTATTGCAACTTTGTGTTTGTGATGTGTTTGCATCACTTCTTGAACTTAAGCAGCTAGACTACAGAGAGATAATCTTTTGTCTTGTAGGTTATCTTGGAATTTGCCATATTCCATTCCTTGCTCTAAAATATAGATGGAAACTCTTGAAAAAGAAGGACTATCTCTTTTTTTTTTCCATGTCAACTTTTGTCTGCAATTCCACTAGGTTTTTCACTTGCCATGTGAAGGGTAGAGCCTTTGTGCGAAAATCTCTATAGCTAGACAGGAAATCAAAGTGCTGTTCCTTTTCAGAGGGAGATGACTCTATCTCAGATTAAAATTCAGAGAAAATAGATCTGCAAAGAAAAATGTAGGAGCAAGTTATAAGCTTCCTTGGGGAGTCCTACAATGTGTTAAATTATTCTTCAAGAATCTGTGAATCTTTCAGATAATTTCAGGTTTCCAAATGTCTTTCTAGACCTGTTTGAGATTCAGAGATGCATTCTGAGATATAGTAGATGTATTTTTCTTGCTCCTTGTTATTCCTGCCATATGCTTCGAAAGTTTTTAAAGCTTTATTGCTACTAAGTTGGCTGTGCAATAGCAGTAATTGCAGGGTTAAGAGGAGAAGAGGCAGGAGTTATTACATTAGGGCAGCACCCTTTAATTGCTACATCAGAAATTCACCTTACTATCTCTGCTTATTGAAATAAGCTACAGTTATTTCTCCCAAACTGGCCTTTTAAGGCTTGAATGGCAGCATTAGGTACTTGGTGAAATTATCAGGAAATATTTTAAATTCTATTTATGCATTCCAGATTTCATATTACTAAGAATATTTAAAGAAAAATAAAGCACTTTTACACATTTTATTTCATCTGTATTATTCAAATTGTATTGGAGTTGCCTCATGTGGAATATAACAAAAAAATACCATGTTTCTACCAAGGGCATATGACTGGAGACTTCTTGTAATGCAGTATTGGTCACTGATAAGGTATTTAGATTTTCTCTTAGATTTTCTATGAAAAGCAAGCCAAGTAATCCCAAAAGTATTGACTCTTAGAAACAGGGAAATCAAAATAAATAGCTAAAAAAATTTAAATAGTTATAATCCCTTGGTCTATGACTCTTAGAAACAGGGAAATCAAAATTAATAGCTAAAAAAATTTAAATAGTTCTAATCCCTTGGTCTGCTACTGCTAGACTCAGCTGTTTATTTATAATTAGAATTAATGTAACTCAGTTCTATTACTTTTATTTGTTCTAAAATCAATAAAGCTTTTTGTGTCTGGAGGAGTACATTTAGACTACAAACTATAGTTTACTCATCTTTTGTAGCAAAAAGCCTAGAAAAGAAGAAAAATGGCAGCAGGGACTACATTTATTAATTTTATTTCTTTTTAATGAAAAATCAGGGTTAAATAGTGAACTTCTGGTATTCATAATACTTTACGAAATCAGTCAGTAGCCCATGTCCCTGGGAGAACAGAATCCAGCTAGGAATTCAGTTAGGAATGATCCTAAACTATTTGGGAATGATAACATAGCATTTAAATATGTGGCATGGTCAATCCTAGGTTCAAAATACTTGGCTTGTGTACAGTTTCCGTGCATGAGGCTCCCTGTGGCTGCAAAACCATGTCGAGGCACTGGTAATAAATACTGAGCTCTAGGCTGCTATGGCAACAATAGTAGCAGTACAGGACTCAGCTAATTTTAGACTAGCTTGGGTATGTCTACAAAGATTCTAGTTATGCTATTGCCTACAGTAAAAACATAATCTTTAGTTCACTTCAGCATCTTAAAATATGATGTAAATCCTGAACACCCAAAAGTGATACCTATGTGTATGTGATACGTTCCTGGGTGCCAAAAGTGATACCTATGTGTATGTGATGTGTTCCTGGGTATTTGAGCAGCTTCAGACTTTTTTTTCATTATTATATTTGTTGTATATTCTAAGATATATTGCAGTAATCAAATTCAAGGCATAAAAAAAAAATTACTTCCATGACCAGAATACATACCTGAGGCAAAACCAATCTGCTTGAGATTTCTTTCAGTATTTAGTAGATCGAAAATCCAATAATCTCTTTGACATGAATGTTAATGTCCATACTTTTCTCCTGGGAATCAATGAAATTTTTCAGATAGGTATAATATTCACAGGCAATAGTTATGACATGAAGATGGGAATGGAGCATCTAATTTTTACATGAGTGGGGAATAACATAGTACAGTGATGGAGGTCACCTTGAATTACAACAGATACATGTTGCAGACTTCTCTGGTCTGGGCAGAATGACAAAATGCCTTGTGCAGGTAGGCCACAGATAATTTATGGCCTTCAGCAGTCTGTTTTCACTTTCTTGGTCTTGCTCATGGAACATCAAAATTAGAATTTGGTTACAGACTACTATCAGTAAACTGTAATACCAAGAAAGGATTTTATCAGGATGCTTGAGGAAATGAATTATAGAATGGTGCCGAAAGCTATCAACTGCTGTAGATTTTGGAATACAATACCAGATACTCCGACACAGGTAAGAAAAATAATGTATTGATTTTCTTTTTTAAAATTATAGACTGATTTAACAAAATGTGCTTGTAAATCTGAGTCATCTTAAAGGTTCTGTTGAAGTATATATGCTTCCAATTTTGGAAGGTTGCTCAAGCAACTTTTAGATTAAGGGGCCTTAAATAAGTATGTTTAGTTTACTCTCCTGACACTGCTTCCAGTATCAAAGCACGGCTTATTTTAATTTAAACAGAAGTTTGCCTTGATCTCACAGCTGAGAATAAGAGTGATTCCCTTGCCAACAAATTAGCTAAATAGTCTCACTTTACACACGTTATTACCATTTCATCTTGGGTTAGCTAAGGAACATTGTTATTGCATAAACTATCTTGTTCACAAAGAGTTGCCTTTTAAAAGAGGATTTAATTCCTAATAAAACACAAAACCAAAATCAGCAGTACCTGGCTTTCACAAAGGCAAGAAAAAACCTAGCTTGAATTACAAAAGGCTTGAATTAAAGCATTTTCAATGTACATGCATGCATCTCCACACATGACTTTTGAACCTGGAGAAGATGGTCCACTGTGGTGTGTACTAAATGACTCAAACCAAACAGCACATTGTTGCATTAGAAAATGCAGTCATGTCCACACTTATAGCACAAATATTTGAAGATTTTGCTGAATATTGGAAATGTGTGAGTTATTCTTCCTTACAGTAATAGCAGTGAGATTGCCACATTATCAATCAGGGGATTTTTTTTTTTTTTCATCCTTTGTATGAGAGGGTTGTTCCAGTGTGTTGGAATGTGTTTTATAGCTTGAGACAGACCTTGACTAAACACATTTAGGACTATAACATCAGTTCTGGAGCACTGCTTCTGGTAGCAGAGGTGGTCTCTTTCAGGAGTGCTTGTTCCTGGTTTACCTGCCATGAGAAGCTGTTAGTGGAAATGGGGAAGTGATTCTGCATGCAAGAAAGGAGGAGAGCAAAGTCTCAGAAAGATACTTTCTGAGATGATCATCATCTTGATGCTCAGAAAGAGCATCAAGCATCATTTGTTTATCTATTTTTTTTAATATGTGTTTGTTCTCTTCACCTCACTTCACCAAGCTGTCTTCTTGTGGATTTGAGGGTGGTCCTGATGTCTTTTGCATGATTATTTTCCTGATGCTACCTGCAAAATAGTGTGGCTTAATCATGGGCATATAGCAGGAAATGAAGAGTTCTGTAAAAAAAAATAAAATTGCTTGCATCTAGTGCTGATAGGAGAAAAGAGTTTCATAAACTGGGTAACAGAATGGTCATTAATACAACTTTAGGACTAGTATAACTGAAATATATCTCAGAATTTGATAAGAGTTTGTGTAGGAATTGTATTTTCTCTATTTGTGCTATTAGCAGGTTATTTAATCTTAGTTTTCCAGAAACAGGGGCATATGTGAAAACATGAAGGAGAGAGAAGCAAAGTGGGTGATCATCACAACACAGAATGTAATTTTGAAGAATATACTGACTACTGAAAGAGGAAGTGCCCAACAGACACTTATACTAGAGGAGGAAATCCATTCTTGCATCAAAATTAGCTTAAAAGTTACTGACGTGCCTATGAACCTTTCACTGGAGAACTAAAAATTCAGAACTGATCTTGCGTCAGCAAGATAACACATTAGGCATATTGCATCAATTCCTGAACTCAATTGTTCAGAAAGTAACTTGCCCCAACAGGTTGCATAGGCAAACCCCAGCATAGCAAAATGGCTTCATCAGTTAGCAGAAAGTACAGTCTGATACAGGTTACTTTGCTGTATGCCATCTCTTTCATTTGTAAATTAAGAATAATACTTTCCTGGCTTGGATTATTTATGTGGAAGAATAATTAAAACTCATAAAAGCACCTTTAAAATTTACTGTTGCAAAAATAATAGAAGCAGATCTGTAATTTTGATAAAGAGGAGACTTGTGATGAATAGTAAGAGGAAACACCATGTGCTAGATGACTAATTTACTTAGAAGAACTGAAAAAGTTTTGGTCAGTTTTTGTGCTGGACTGTTTTCCTGAATCTTGTACCTTTTCTCTGAAAGGATGAAAGTTTTAAGAATTACTGTTTCTTCTTTTTTTTCTTCAAAAGAAGCTGTTAGCTATACAGCAAAACATGCACATTATGGAGATTTTAATGAGAAGCTGGCTTATTTTCATGCTGTACAAGTCTTACCATAGCTTTATATCATGGGCTGGCTTAAAGAATATGAGCAAATCATAACATGGGAAACTCACTATCAATTAAAGTGGAAACGGAGCCCTCATTTTTCTTAAGGAGTCTAACTTGAAAGCAGTACTTCCACAGAGGAATTTTCTTTGCAGATATTGTGACTGTTATCTAATCAGGGAAGAGGAAGGGGAAACTGATCCTTAAATGTTTTTCCATAGAGCATTTTCTGGCACAGGTGCCAATCAGCCTACTCTTTGAAACAGGTCTTTGTGTGATCATTTCTCTAACAGTGTCAATGCATTTTGATGAAAATGTTAATGGATGTGGTGGGTTGACCTTGGCTGGATGCCAGGTGTCAACCAAGCTGCTTCATCACTCCCCTTTCTCAGCTGAACTGGAGAGAAAGTAAGATGGAAAACAACCCATAGGCTGAGATAAGGCAGTTTACTACACCCAAAGCAAACATTTGCACACGCACAAGTAATGAGAAAAACAAAAAATCAAGGTTTTTATTGTCTGCTGCTCATCAGCAAGCAATGTCTGTCCACTTCCCAGGAAGCAGGGCCTCAGCACACATGACGGTTGCTCCAAAAAGCAAACATTGTAAATAATAAATGCCTCCCTCTTATTTCTCCTTTCCTTAGCTTTTATATCTGAGCTGATGTCATATGGTATGGAATATCCCTTTGGTCAATTTGGGTCAGCTGTTGTGTCCCCTCCTAGGATCTTGCCTACCTCCAGCCTACTGATATGGAGTGGAATGTTGGAGTGACAGTGCTGATGCTGTGCCAGCACTGCTCAGCAGTAGCCAAAACACAGGTGTGTTATCACTTTTCCAGATACCACTGTGGAGCACAGCACTCTCCAGGCTGCTATGGAGAAAATGAACTCCACCTCAGCTAGGCTCAATCCAATGGGATTCATTGAATTTGTTTGGAATGTTCAAATAATAGCACTGCTGCCAGATTCTTGTGGTCACCTAGATACTAAACATTGCAGACATAAAACTCTCTTTTTCATATTTCTGGATCTGCTATTGCTTCTTTCCCTGTCATGTGACGGACAGTAATAAAATTCCCACTTGTTGGCAGTATTTGACCTCATCTGTGTCTTAATTCACATCAGGGGGAATCGATTGAACCCTCCTCAGTCTTATCAGACTGGGACAGGAGGTAATAACTGTTCATAAATGTAGTACAATCATAAAGTCACCTGTGATAGTTCTCAGTGCACATCTGTTAGATTTTAGTTTATTTTAGTTTAGTTTAGTTTATCTGATAACCATATTGTCAGATTCTTTTAGGATGTAATTTTAATTTCTTGGAAACATTAATTTGACATTCTGAGGTTATTACATGGCATCTCTGCATATATAATTTCTAGAAAATGCTATTTTTTAAAAGTAGACATGAATAATCCAGTCAAGGTTTATATGTGATCTGTTCTGTAGTGGTTTTATTTGTAACAAAACTAATTAAAAAAAGCAACATTTTTTTGGTTTTAACAGAAGAGGTGTTTTATAATCCTATTTCATCCTGCTTTCTTTCTGCATTTTTCCTTATATTTCCATGTATTGATAGCATAACATGCATGTAATAAAATACTGAAATAAAATGGAAATGGTAAAAGGTTTATAGTGAAGTCAGAAAATTTTTTCAGAAGTAAAAATATTTTTCATTAATTGATTTCAAATACCAGGTAATAGCACTTCTCTTTGATTTGTAAAGTTCATTGAAAGAATATTGGAGTTTATCATATCTGAAAGTCCTAACCATACTCTACTATCATTTAAATTAATTTCCCTAGCCATAGATTTTCAAATTAAACTTAACACTGGTAATCCTTTTCTTACATTAAGGGTTTGCTGCTTGCTCTTTGCTTTTTACAGGATTGCCATAATTACAATTATATGTAAAAAAAATAAAAACATGCAAACCTAGGTCACTGAAAAATGACAAAAATCCAATGTGTTATTAAGGCTTTGAATTAATAGTCAATAGTTACCATCACCCACATATTTAATTTCCTTCTCGATTTATATCCTTTTCTTCCAGTGGAGAATATCCATAAATGTGTGTGCTTCTGTTTTATCACTAATTCAGCTGCACAAAAAGGATTGATTTCCAAAGGCTCCTTTCCTAGAGCAAATTATTTCCTTATTTCTTTGCTTTAAATTCCTCTTGGCCTAAAGTTCTTTGCAACCTTTTTCTTAGTGCTTAAAGGACTAATAAATTACTACTTCCTCAGTAAGCTTTTAGAACAACCCAAACATGGAACTGATAATTATTACACTCCTCACACCTAGCATATGTGCCCATCAATTATTTCTAGGCATGCTACCAATTCAAAAACAGTGAAAACAAGCATTTATAAAGGTGTCAGGTGGGTTTTTAACAGGGTCACTGCAGTCTACATAGCATTCATGCTTTGTAAAGCACCTACACATGGGAACTGCTGATAGACAGATATTTGTGCCACAGAAGGTAGGAAAAAATTGTTATTCTGTCACATAAAAGAGGACATAAATTCCAATTAACATCCTATCTTTCTACATATTGAGTAAAAAAATTGTAGATATTACCATTAAAGTTGTCTTTGTTGATTTTAAATAGATGAATTGCTTGCCAGTCAAGGGAGGTGATTGCCCTGCTCTACTCTGCACTGTTGTGGTCTCTACCTGAAGTTCTCATTGCAGTTTTGGATGCTACAATATGAGAAGGATATAAAGCTATTAGAGACCATCCAGAGGAGGGCCACAAAGATGGTGAAGGGCCTAGAGGTGTAGCCATTAGAGGAGCGGGTGGTGTCACTTGGCTTGTTCTGCCTGCAGAAGAGGAAACTGAGGAGACATCTCATAGCAGTCTACAGCTTCCTCACAAGAGGAAGTGGAGGGGCAGGTGCTGGTCATTTCTCTCTGGGAATGGCATGAAGCTGTGTCAGAAAGGTTTAGGTTATATATAAGGCTCTTAACCCAGAGGGTGATCAGGCACTGGAACAGGCTCCCCAGGGAAGTATTCAAGAAGTGTTTGGACAATGGTCTCAGGCACATGGTGTGATTCCTGTGTCTGTCCTGTGTGGGGGCAACATCAAGTTGGACTCGATGATCCTTGTGTGTCCCTTCCAATCCAGGATATTCTGTGACTCTAGGATCTATGAATACGCATTATATGTGTATGAATTCCAAGATAGACTTCAAGTGCAACAGCTATAATTTGAAGTTGGTGGTTTTCTAGGCTGAACTAATTCAGATGAAGTTAACACTTGGCTTGAAAAGAGAGCATTCTTGTGGATCACGAAGTCTGTGGCTGCAGAATGCCACATTTCTTGTCCTGTAAGTTATCATTAATTGCAATTATTGAATGTATATTTGCCTGTATAATTTGTCCCAATTACATTAATTATTATTGTTGGGCAGAACTGACCTCTGTGTAGATGTACAAGCTTCAATTTTCTCTTACACTCTAAGTAGCAACTCATTTTCCTTGTTTCATGTGAAAAAAATGCCTTCCCGTTTTTCTGCAAAAATGTCTTTCATTAAAGCTTGATTTTTCTGTGAAGTTTCATGCAAATCTGTAATTAGTTTCTGAGTTCCAGACAATTAAATACTGGCCTAAAATAGCTCCTGTTTGAGTCTCATGGTATTTTGGGCCTCTGCAGTGTGAGGGTTAGACAGTGCAGAAAGTAAAAAACTACAGAGGAAGCATTTGTTAATCTCTTTGGGTTATGTGATTATTTAGTTACCTACCAAAATGGGAAAAATGCTCACTAACAGAGAAATCTTTGTAACAGCTATGTAGTATACCATGTGTCCCCCTAGATCAAGCACTGTAATAAGAATGTAAACGGATATGCAATTTTTTTAATGTTGAAATGGCTGATGTTGAAAATAGGTTTTTAATACAATTGTTAATAATGCATTGCTTTTATTTTTGCAAATACAGTCCGAATTACTTTTGAAACTGTTTGCACTTTTCCCTTAGTAGAAGGCATGGCATTCATTTAACTCAGTTCATGTCATTTTAACATTGATGTAATCAATTGTATTGATCACAGTGGATTAACTGATGTAGATGACAGGAGGTATAGTTAAGATTGTCTCAATAACAGAAGGTATGGACCTTACTCTGTTGCAGTATACTCAAGGAAAGAGAAAAATAGACTGAAGACAGATAAAACACTCCGCATTGTTCTTTATGCTGGGAAACAATGATTTCATGAGCTTAAAACACAAACAGAATTGTTGGCAGTTCTTACACTGCCCTAGCTCTGCAAATTGTTTTGGAAACCCACTGATCTGACCTCTCTTTTGTTTTGTTTGCCTTCTCGCTGTATGCCTGTATTTCAGAGATGTCAGTATTGCCATCCACTATCATTGTGGTCTACTATAATTACTATGATTACTGTTATTGTGTTTTCTTTTCATTAAAAAAGTGAACAAGAGGCACAGTACATTTCGCAAACCCTGATCCTAATCAGTCTTATATTAATAGAACCCAGGAATAACTGAATTCAAGAGAGTATAGTCACTTTGGTGACTATGGGATAGGAAATTCAGCTTGTGAAACCACAGTTTTTATTGAATATCAAACTTCTCCATCCATTTTAGAAAAGAATTGTTTCCTGTCCTAGTTAGAGCTAGGTTTTTTTAAATCATGGTAAGGAAGATGTTTACAATTAGTAGGTTTCCCTTTTACCTACTATTTTTTTCAAGTCTTGGGGAACCTGAATTTACTCACTGTGAATGTAGGCAAAGTGAGATGTTTTAGGATTTAACATTACCAGTGGATACCTTTTGAATGAAATGGATACTTTGTTTCTCTATACTTTTGCATAGTATCTGAATTTTTTTGTTTTTCTGTTTTAAAAAAAAATCCTCCTCCTGCCTAGCTTATTGACAAGATCAGGATACCAGTAGAAACTTCAACGCCTGAAAAGCTGCTCCCTGAGCACAAAACTTAATGAGTTCTGGTATCCTGCAGTTCTGTGTCATTTCTCCTTCCATCATTCTTGCAATACCTCTAGCACCTCCTTATCCTGCACAGTAGCATTCTCTTTCTTCAATTTCTTGTAGCTCCTGCTGGTCTACATCAGCATGGGCTGTAACTCATTCCAAGCCAAGTGCTGAGGGCCATCTGGTAGGCTTAACAGAGCAGGGAAGTCTTGAACTGCATAATTGAATGTGATTGGAATTTAATTTGAATCTCCAGATATTAACTTGCAAAAGCCAAACAATGCTTTAAAAAAAGAAAACAACCTGATTAAAAATAGTGAGTTTGTTACAAGATACAGGGATGTCCAACTTAGAGTTTTGAATTCAGACCCGGAAAAATAAGTTTAGATATGTGAATGAATTTGGGAATCATCCAGCTTGAAGATTTTGGGTCTACAAACTAAGCTAACATATTTTGTTATTTAATTTGTTAGAATTCATATGTGTTTACTGTAGTTACTGTTTAAATCTCAGCAATGTTGCATCACTTTTTTATCCTTGTTCGTCAACCAATGAATGCAAGTATTTGTTTTTCAGTTTTCATATTCTCAGCTCATACAAAACAAACAAAGCTCTTTAGCTGCCGTTCTCATTTATAAACTACTTACAAAACATAGAAATCCAATCAGAATTGTTTTAAGATTCTTGCATGTGTATTTTTTTCCCTGCAAAACAGGGACCCTTTATTTTTGACACATCTTTTCATGAAAGAATTACAATTTCCAGAAGAAAAAACCTCAATGCATTACTATGGAGAATTAACAATCAAATATTCAAAGTAGTTTCAGTGTCTCTCATGTGCTTCTTTAGTCAACGTCTTCCAGGTTGTATTTTGTATTGCTTTCTTCTTGTTGCTACGATTTAAAGTTGCTTGCCTTCTTTCCTTTCAAATACTGTGATACAGTGATTAAATATTCCCATCAGTGCACTAACAATTATTTAGGAAAGCATCTAGTATAAATAAAAAATAAGTTACTCATTTTCATTCTTGATTTTGTTACCGATGGTTTGAAATTCCATGTGCTTCTGATGGCAATAAGAGTACTGGGCACATGGGCCAAATCCCATAAATTCTTGAATTTAAGTTTAGAGCTGGAACTAAGGAAACTCTTCTGAAATTACCTTTTATAGTCTAACTTCATTATCTTTAAGCTGTCTCCTGAGAATAACTATTATATATCTTAGTAAAGCCTGGCTGACAGGGCTATATTATCTTGAACTTCATGGTCTTTGCAGTAGGTCAGCAGAACCAGAATGGAATAGGTTTCTTTAGATTGAAGTAGGCTACTACTCTCTCAAGAGCTGATAAACACACATGCTTCATGTAAGCAGGTTTATTTATCAAATGGCCATTCATATTCAGCATGGATTTTCACATGCAAGCTTGGCTTTGTGCTTTTTATCATATTCTTTGTGTTGTCCTTTTATGAAGAAAACAGAAACATTACAATCCCACTAACAGTTACAATAAAAGCCTTTGGAGGTACTCAGCCAATGAGGATCTAGAGGATAACTGAATTACAGGAATTTGGGGTAGGAGGTTCTTGCAGCTCAGTGAACCTGAGCGACTAGCCCAGCGGGTATTTTACATGGTTTGAATACGAGGCATTTACATTATTTTATCAACTGAAAGGCACAGGGATGCAGGTTGCTTGAAAGACTGATTAAACACCTGCAATATATTTAACAAGAAAGGAATATTAGTGCATTCTGAAAATCTTCATAACACACTTGCATATGCTAGGAAAAATGTTTTCAATCTTTTAAAATGGAATCTTATATTTAAACATTTTCTGGATTTTGCTCATTATTATTGCATGTGCAATACTTGGTATTTTATTGCTGTGGCAGGGTTATTTAGCATTTAAATATTGAGTTCATACTCCATCTAAAGAGGTCAGCTTGAAAGACCTAAATATTCGATTTAATGCTACACTTCTACTTACTTGGAATCATCTCTTGAAATAGTCACTTATGTTGTAATGCCTCTACCATTTGTTATCTCTAGATACTAAAACTGGTATCATTTTATTTCACCAATTCTTTTAAATGTATTGCTGTAATTGAAGAGGGATTGCTTGCATATTTCATAGTAAGAGCACACTCTGGAAAGAAATTGAGAAGCTGAAGGTTTAAAGCCAAGCAGGCTAATGACAAAATCTGCAAAGGAACAGGATTGAAAAAAGTTTCTTACATGCCATTAGAGACAAATTTAGATTACTTGCTTTCCGGGATGGGTAGAATTCAGAATCTTATTTTTAAAAATCAAATGCTGCTTTCTGCTGCATTTTTATTTCTACCATTTTTGCTTAGATGACTAGCAGGAAATAATTTTTTAGTATTTAGTATTATACTTTTTCTCCAATGATTTAATTGAGATGTTTTTAATGACTAGGTACATGATTTAGTTCTCAGTCTTTGTTCAGTCTGGACCCATGTCAGGACCCATGTCACTTCCAAGTTATGTTATGATACCATTTCCTTCTTCTGGAGCTAATGAAGGATCTTAATGAATTTACTGAGTCTAGATTAAGTTTTGGAAAAGGCAAACCATGGGTTCGTGCACTTTTACTGTAATTATGAAACTTAGCAAAATATTACTATAATCAGTCTAACAGTCCATATTTAGTTAATTTCATATATTAGTTGAATTTAATAACTTCAATAACTTTAGTTACTGACACTAATTTAGATAATACACAAAGTTTTGTATATGCATGCAGGTGTATTTGCAGGATTGCAAGCAGTCATGTTGTGTATAAAAATCTAAAGAAATTACTGCCATTCAGGAGGTATATGGTAACTCTCTAATCATAACTCATTGCAATAGCAAATAAACATGGATTAGATTCTGCAGCCCATTCAATAAAACCTGGCTAATGAGTAGCTGACAGATGAAGATGTTGCCTACAGTGGAAGACACTAATTTGGGAAAGACAGGCAGTTCTTAGAAATGTGAATGTTCCGGGAGCTAGTGTGAAACAGGTGCAGGAGAAACTTACCTTCTATTTTTACAGTTCAGATGGGTGCTGTTAATGCAAAGCAGTATGTTATACTTGAATTCCTATCCTATTAACAGTTTTGTCAAGACTCAGGGAGTCCTCTGGGAAGTATCCATCATTTTTCTGTAAGGAACTTGCTAGTGTTCTTACTGTGAACTGCAAATCTACTACTGTATAAACTGAAATTTAGTTTTGTGTGGCAGCAAAAAATAGTTAACATAGCAGCAAAATGTGTTAATAGCTGTATTAACACAATTCAATAGCAGCTACAATCTTAGGAAATTTAAAAAAATCATTTCTACTTTAAACATCTTTGTAATAAATAAGTTTATCTATATAGGCAACTCATGTGACAAGATTCCTTTCATTGATCCATCAAACTAGCAGCATTAGAGTTTCTGTTGATTTTGTCAAGCCTATTGATCAGAGAAGAAAAATAAGCTTAAAGAAAAAGTTAAAATAGTAACTAAATATCCTCAAAAGAAGAATTTAAATTGGACTAAAAAGGAGGACAGGTAAAATCCTCTTCTACTGACATCTAAGGGAATCCAGGTTTGATTCATGCAGTCAGGGTGTGCTGGTTTGAGCTGGAGTAGAGTTAACTTTCTTCATAGAGGCTAGTATGGGGCTATGTTTGGGTTTTGTGCTGAACACAGAGTTGATAATGCAGAGATGTTTTTGCTGTTGCTGAGCAGAGCTTACACAGAGTCAAGGCCTTTGCTGCTTTCCTTACTGCCACACTGGCAAGGAAGTTGGGGATGCATGGGAGATTGGGAGGAGACACAGCTGGGACAAGTGACCCAAACTGACCAAAGGGATATTCCATACCATATGACATCATGCTCAGTATATAAGGTGGGAGGAAGAAGGGGGAAGGGGGGACATCTGGAGTGATGGCGTCTGTCTTCCCAAGGAACCGTTACGCGTGATGGGCCCTGCTCTCCTGGAGATGGCTAAACACCTCCTGTCTGTGGGAAGCAGTGAATTAATTCCTTGTTTTGCTATGCTTCTGTGTGCAGCTTTTGCTTTCTCTATTAAACTGTCTTTATCTCAACCCATGAGTTTTTGTAGCTTTTAGCCTTCTAATTTGCTCCCCCATCCCGTTGGTGGGGAAGTGAGTGAGAGGCTGTGTGGTTCTTGGCTGCTGGCTGGGGTTAAACCACGACTCAGGGTTTCATAAAGTATATAGCCTCTTGTTTTGAAGAGGATGGAAATTTAATATGGTGAGAATTTTGAAAAAAAAAAGTGCACCATTGTAGAATTATGGGTTTTCAGATACGAAATAAGAGCAATTGTTCACTTGGTACTGTTGTCACGGTATCAACTCTGACAGAGTTCAAGAGGCATTTAGACTACGCTCTCAGGCACATAGTGTGATTATCGGGGATGTCCTGTGCAGGGCCAGGAATTGGACTACATGATCTTCAAGGGTCCCTTCCAGCTCTGTATATTCTGTGATTCTTTGTGACCCAAAGAAATGGCCTGAACTTGTGTCAGGAGAGGTTTAGGTTAGATATTAAGCTCTTCACCCAGAGGGTGATTGGGCACTGGAAGAGGCTCCTCAGGGAAATGATCATGGCACCAACCCTGACAGATTTCAAGAAGTGTTTGGAAAACGCTCTCAGGCACATGGTGTGATTGTTGGGATTGTCCTATGGAGGGTAGGAGTTGGACTTCAATGATCCTTGTATGTACCTTCCAGCTCAAGATATTCTATGATTCTACGATAATGTTATGAGTTGGATTGGACTTCAATGATCCTTGTATGTACCTTCCAGCTCAAGATATTCTATGATTCTACGATAATGTTATTGGATTTTTTATATTCCAGAAATAAAATACTGAGAGAATAAAAATAGTAAATTGTTGCTGTCCCAGTTCTTCACAACAGAGGGCATAATTCAAGAAGAAAAAACACACTAGCAAAAAGTAAAAGCGACTACCTTTTATCATGTTATTTATGTAGCCTGTGATTTGATGTGGAACTGAAGATGGTGTTGCATACCATACTAGTTATTAATTTTAATGAAGATCTTCTCTGACTGTTGTTGGGACATCCCATTTTCTCTAGTTTTTTTAGGCTATCCCATTTCTCTTTTAACTATAATCCATAAAGTTCATGACAAAAACCTCAATAGAAATGTAGAAAGTAACCAACTTTGTGTCTTTATCACTTACGTATTTCCAGTGAAGACCAAGGACTTTGGAATTCAACTCTAACTTTTAGTTTTATGAGTATTCTTCTGTAATAATCCTTTGATTTTCTGGTTGAAGTGGGGGGGTTCTTGTGGGGAGGTTTTAATAGGCAATACTGAAACTCTGAAAGATGGGACATTTTTTGTTGTTTGTTTTCAATAACTAAATAGTCTTACTTTTTGATTCATATCCTGTGAAATATTGCTCTTATTATTTTAAATTTGTGCCTCAGTTACTGAACAAAACAAAGAAGACTGCCAACAGCATGTTTTACAGGGTATGGATATCAATTTATTTAAAAAGCTTTCTAAAATAAATTGAAATGCACTGTGCTATAATTTAAGTATTCTGTGTGGTTACTCAGGAAGCTGTTAATAAAAAGAAAAAAAAAGTAATTTTACTGATACCTGTGAGAAAATCTAGAATAGTGGTCACTCATATTAAATTTATATCAACTTTATGAGGTTTTTGTCATCTTGACACATTTATGGAGCTGTTAAAATTTTGCTGCCTGGGGGAATATAATGTACTTGGTGTGACCCCACTTATTAAATCAGGACAATGCAAGTAACATTGATGACTTGTCATTCAGGAATAAAACAGCACCAAATACTCTCTGGTTCTAGAGGAAGGACATATTTGTCAGTGAAATAGGTAGAGAAACAGGTATTATGATCTATATCAGGAAGGAACTTGAAAAGAGAAAGAAGAAACATGCAAGCATTTAATCATGTACTCACAAAACTTTTGCAGTAGTTCATGGGTGATAAAACAGGTACTCATCATACAACAGCCTAAAAGACCTTCCAATGTCCTAACATAAAACCTGAGTGGACAAGTAGATATACAGGATTTTTTATAGATTTTAGATTTCTGTATTAAGGTACTAAGAGAAGCTATACTTTCTACATGACTATGCAAGTGAGTGTATGCTGTATTAAGGCTTATATTATCACTGCCTCAAAATTTGCATGGTCATTAATTTGAATCAAATTTAATTTAAATAAAAAAAAACTCTTTTTAAACTCTTTTTATTTTGGAACTAGATCCAATACCCAACAACTGTCAGTATCCACTGCAGTTCAGAGCAATAAAATCTAAAATTATTTTGTGTGGAATAATTCTAAATTAAGATTCCATGTAATTGATCAGGGAGATTTCAAGCTCATCAGTAATCAAATGATCATGAAGAAAGTTGTTCTGTTGCTAAATATATGAGCTTTGTACTTTATTTTTCATAATCACTGAAAAACAGAAAGCAATTTTTAAAAAACAAATACGTTCATACTCATACCTTCATATTTGCTAAAGCATATGGTATTTTTTGCTACACATTTGGGTCAGAAGGGAACAGTTCCACTGTTTAAGACCTTGTATAATTAAGACATTTTGATCAGATCAAATGATAGTAATACAAATAATTTTGTCATTCACAATTTTTTGTTGTGTTATACCAAGCTAAATGGTTCTATATATTTGAAATTTTAGAGTTAGTTGATGGGTTTATTTTCACTAGTTCATTTTACAAATATTACTGAAACAGTAGGAAGCACTGCTTGTATACCTTCTAGCTTCACATAGGGACATCTCATGGTAAATATTCCCATGTCTAAACATAGTGCTGCATGGTATTTACTGAACTGAATCACAGCTGTGTGGATTTGTAACATGTGTCACAGTGTCCAAAGTCCCTCCTTTTATCTAAAGCTGCCAACACCCTGGTGTTTCTCTGATATTAGCATTGCCAAACGGGTAAAGAAGTTTTACAAGAAAGTGTGTTCTGGCAAGCATTCATTGCAAATTGTTTCTGTCCAAATGAAAAGTACACTGAGTATAGCCTATTCTTTAGTTTTATTACTGTAATTTATTTAGTTTTGTAAGTGAAGAAATTCAATGACACGTGAAAAGATATATGGGTGTTAATCAAAGGTTTTCTGTGCTGGAGCTAGAGAACCTACATTTTTTTATTCTTTCCACTTTTCTCTTGGTCATTATTATTCTTAACTTATGAAACTACTCATGGTATATGAAAATTATGAAAAAAAACCCCAAAACTAGTAAATTTTTTAGATATAAGTATGTCTTCACTATTCCTCCTAGTGATATTTAATAAAATTCCGCATGTAGTACAAAAATATAGTGTCTTTTCTGTTTAGAAGACAACCAATTATGACTAACTGTAAAGTAGCCACAAGGTTTTCTCATGAGAGTAAATTTTTTATGCTAAACAGGTGAGATACAGGCAACTTCCACAAATCTAGTTTAATCTATAAATCTTCTTGACAGATTACAAATGATAACGTCCAGAATTTTTCAGCAGGGAGATGATTGAATGAATCTGTAAACAAAGATATTAATATTCTCACGTCAAAGATATATATCCAGTCATGTACCGTATATTATATATCGCACTGATATATAAGATTCTTTCATTTATGTAGCTATATTAAAAACACAAAAAATTACTTGAGAAGAGCAGTGGATATAATTCTTTATATTAAAGCCATTTTTACTAAGACTTCAATTCTTATGTTATTTATTAATATAATAAAGCAATATAAGCAATTTCATTTACGTTTTGAGGGGTTTTTAATCCTCTGTGTTTTGGATTTTTTGCTTGTTCTTCCAAAAGTTTGTAAATTCATTTATAACAGTTTTCCTATATGACTTTTAGCTTAGTTTATGAGAAGAATATAAGAAGTTTTAATGAAAAGTGAACAATATGTGTATTTTTATAACTAATAATAGAATATGTGTCAAAACTAAGGTTTTATACATAATCATCCCTACATTTAGGAGAAGAAGGTGATTATAACGATGGAGGAGTTACTTCATGCTTATGACTTACTCTAATTTTTTAAAAAACTTACTGTATCTAATATTCCATTTCTGATAAGATATACAGAGGTTAATATCAAATATATTAGAAAAGAAAGTAAATAATTTTAATTTTGCTTACTTAGTCATATCTGTTTGGGTAACAAGCCCTCCATGTTTCCAGCTATTATGGGGACAGACTAGTCAGGCTTGGAGAATTGAACTCTCATCTATAAGAATCCCCAGCTGCTGCCCTCTGACATCTGGGCACACTATCAGTTCCCTCCAGTACAGAGTATACCCAGAGAGTGGAAAGTTGACCTCAGTGAAAAAAACCTCCAAGTAGTAGTAATTAAGCATGCTGGCTGTTTTCTTTTCTACATTCCATGCTTTCTTGCAAATTTAAGTATTTTATACACACACACACACACACACACACATATAAAAATGACCAAATGGGCTTAGTTATTGTCTTTTCATCATCGTTTTTGTAATAGTTAAACAGCACATAAAATGTGCTTAGTAGAAACTGTATTTATTACAGAAATGCAAACTAAAATACAGAAAAGAAAACTAAATCAGACATCTTAGGCATGCATATCACATAGAGAAATGTGAGCTATGCTACCTGTAAAATGTATTACTATCTTACTAAGGATTACTATGTCAGAAATGTACAAAAGTACTTTATTGATTGCAATACTTGCACCTGAAAGAGCTTTTTACATGGCAAGAGGTGTTTTTATAGCCCAATATTAAGAAGAAAATAAATATTAAGTTTATATTTATCTAGAGGAGCAGTTTCTCTTGAGCTGTTGCCCCTGTACCTGAGTTCGAAAATATAATTGGAATTTGGGTGTATGGGTTGTCTAGGTTAACATACCAAGAAATTCTTATGAGCTACTGAAAAATTGCTGTTCTGACCAAAAGAAAATTAGAGATATTTTGTATGATATGATCTTGTGACTACTGTATCAATGAGAGCTTCTAGTTACAAGATTCATACAAGGTTCCAGCTATAAGTAAGTTTATCTATTAGTTATTTCAACTTTTTTCCAGTCTGTGCTCTTGATATTTATCAAAAGCCAGTCAGACAAGATGAGCCTTCTCACTAAGGTAGATAAAGTATTTCATTACAGTTTCCATTATCATAGAAATAGAGAAAAATCATTCTGAACTAAAAACTCTGTCAAAATATTTAAACCAAATATAAAGTGCAGAAGTTGAAATGTTTAGCTCATCAACCTGATTTGGTCTATTTACAAAGCTAATTCTTTGAAATCTGCTTGTGGTTTTTAAATAAGCTCTTCCGTCAGGGTATTCTTCATTTGCAGGATGTTTTATTCCAGCTGCTCACCTGTCTTCTCATTCACTTCGTTACTGAGTGAAATAGGTATTGTGCTATTTGAGGGGGGGAAATCACCTCTTCAGGAAAATGAAGCAAAGCTTCAAATGCATCAGTTTTTCCAACACTGTTTCAGTATCAGTGACAGATACCACAATGAATGAGTTATTGTAGTGGACTTTTCAACTGCTAGGTGAACAATTACCATTTCTTTTTCCATAAAGAAGGAAGGAGTTGTCTGTTTCCTTTATCCATGCTGGAAAAGGATGAATTATAAACTAGAGAAATGTGACACAAGAGCTTGGTTCTGTCGTGCCTACTGAATTATTCTTCTGGCTACAATTTTTAAGGCAGAACTTAAAATTAGCTTTTGTGGGCAAGACCCCACTTTCCAGGTAGCATACTGCCTAAAGGTTCTTTCTCCCACAGTGCAGTACAGGAAGCACAAACTGTAGTATTTCTTCAGTTTTGTGTTTGCCTGGCACTGTACCTTAGGCAAGAGTACAGGCTGTTTCCCACTGGCCTAAGTTCTTCCTGACTACATGAGCTCAGCACAAGTAGCTCTAACTGTAGAAGGCCATATTGCTATCAAAAAAACCAGGAGTTGATCATGTATGTAAAGTTAAAGCACTTAAAAGTTTCATAGGAACTTAGAGAGACATCCAGTGACATATAGGAAAATACATTAGATCCCTTTGGAAATGTCAGTCACACTGAGCACTGACAGTAGTGTGTTATAATAACAAGGACAGTGAGATTGAGTGCACCCTCACCAAAGTATCCAGACAACACCATGCTGAGTGGTGCACTTGACACACCTGAAGGACAAGATGCCTTCCAGAGGGACGTGGACAACCTTGAGAAGTGGGCCATGGGAGCACCATGAGGTTTAACATGACCAAACACAAGGTCCTGCACCTGGGCTGCATCAAAAGAAACATGACCAGCAGGTTGAGGGAGGTGAGTCTGCTCTTGTGAGAACCCACATGGAGCACTGTGTTCAGCTCTGGGGTCCTCAGCACAGGAAGGCTAAGGAGCAAGTCCAGAAGAGGGCCACCAAGATGATTAGAAGGACAGAACAACCTCTCCTACAAGGAAATACAGAGAGAATTGGAATTATTT
Source organism: Acanthisitta chloris (assembly GCF_000695815.1). NCBI lineage: Eukaryota > Metazoa > Chordata > Aves > Passeriformes > Acanthisittidae > Acanthisitta > Acanthisitta chloris. Next base: position 23,877 of record NW_008681350.1, on the reverse strand, counting down.
AGCCAGGAGAAGAGAAGGGTTGGGGCGACCTTACTGCAGCCTTTTAGTACCTGAAGGGAGCCTACAAGAAATCTGGAGCCGAACTGTATATAAGAGCATGTAGTGATAGGAAAAGGGGGGGAATGGCTTCAAACTGGAAGACAGTAGGTTTAGATTAGGTATGAGGATGAAATTCTTTATTGTGAGGGTGGTGAGGCACTGGAACAGGTTGCCCAGAGACATTGTGGATGTCCCCTCCCTGGCAGCGTTCAAGGTCAGGCTCAATGGAGGTCTGAGCAGTCTGGTCTAGTGGAAGATGTCCCTGCCCACGGTCAGGGAATTGGAACTAGATGATCTTTAAGATGCCTTCCAACCCAAACCATTCTATTATCCTATAAAAGCCATGGCTCATTGCATGATATTTCACAGTGTGTTTGGCCACTGAGTCGTATACTCTGTGAAACTGTACATCCAGTCCCCCACCACAGAGTGCCCTTTACTCCCTTCCCTCCTTCATCTGAATTGCTTGCTGTGGTTGATTCAACAATGGTATGATTATTTAAATCCCAGGAGCAACAATGCAGAATTGAAAAGCAAATGAGTAAATAAATTACAAATAACAAATGAGGATCTAGTTCATGGCATGCTAAGGCAAGAGGATACCCTACCCTGCATGTGGAAGTAAGGTTTTATGGCCAGGTAAGGGGCTTTCTGCTCTCTCAGAAATATACAGAATGCTTCCAGTCCTTCTGTTGTGGCAAAAGAGGAATGATGCTTGCTGGAAGGAAAAGACAGATTGCAACAAAGAGTGTTTCATGGGGTCAGCCCAGGAGAGACTCTCCAGCCAAGTATTCCATCGCTGGCAGAGACATAGGAATAGGATGCCCTGACAGGCATCAGGTGTTAGCCTGAACTCCCAAGCATGCTTCTTCCAGCCCTCACCAATTAGTGCCTCAGGTACTCACTAGGACATGTTATTCTCTCAGCTATTAAAAAGTACTTGCATTGTTCAATTCCAGTGAGGTTTGACCCACATAAAATTTTAGTATCTGCAAGATCTTCCAGCGAGAAGTTCTACAGATCAATGAAACATGTGGCCATGCAGTTAACAATAAAACCAAACCAAACCAAACCAAAAAAAACACCCACAGTTATTTTCTATCTGTATTCTTGTTTCATTTGATCTTCCATACTTCTTGTAAAAGACTGTTAATTACTGTTTTGCTCTTACCTTTCTTCACTTTTTTATAATATATAGATGTCCATCTTTCTTCCTATCAACTGACTCTTCCATACTGAAGAATTCCAGTCTTAAGTCATACCAATTGATTTTCTCTGGATTTTTCCCAGTTACACCATAAATTTACTGAGATTAAATCCAAATGTATATGGTATTGAAGACACCAGAGCATGATGCATTTCCATGACAGCATGACAATGTTTGCCATTTTGTTCTTTTCCTTATTGTTTCTTGCATTCAAATCATTCTTTTATTCCACTGTTCCTGAGCTTTGAGCCAAGTAGTGAAAAACACTCCTGAGAAAGCATAGCATTCATTGTTCTGTATGTGAAATTCAGATTATATTTTCCATATATCATTGTCTTTCTACACCTAATTTTGTCTGCCATTTTATGGTATAATTGTTCAACCTTTTTTTTCCTCCCTGAAACTGAGTACAGTTGGCTCCTATCCTCATTATTCTCAATAACCTTGTATTGTGAAACTCACCTTAGAGAAGTTGTGAATATATTGAACAAAGTAACTGCTAGTACAGATCCCGAGGTATTCTCTGCTGAAAGCTGCTCATTCTTTTTACTGGTTTCTTTGACTTTGAATTCACCCTTGCAGAACCTTCCCTGTTAACTAGAGCTATAAGAGCAACCTTCTTGAATGCCTTAGAAATAGACAAGTGGATTTTCCTTTTCCACATGATACATTGTAATCAAGAGTTCTGGATATTCTGTTTTCCTGATGAACCCCAAAGAAAGCCTGTGTTGAGACCAACAGATTTTCCTCTATGATCATGACTGTTGCCAATGAAAACTGTACAGAGTAAAACCAATGTAGATTTAGTTACTCCTGAAAAAAACATGTTTTATTTCTGAGATATTCACCCATTTGCAAAGCATGAGGCAGTACAGCCTGTGTGTAGTTTCTTGCATTATTCTCCTTCTACAATTTTACTTGGGATTCCAGCCAGGAAGTAGCAAGCAACGACCATTTGTCCTTAGTCATTATATATCATAAGATATGCCAAAATGCTGACCAAATGATATGTGTTCTACTTAATGTATTACATTTTGTGCTTAAAAGTAAAAAGATTTATTGATACAATTATTTTGCAAGGTTTGAAGCTCAATTCTTTCTCATTCCCTTATTTATTCTGTTCTTTGTTCATTCTCAATATTTCCAGCTCCAAGGATAGACCCAAATTTTGCCCTCATTTCACAGTGTGTTGTGTCCACTGTGTAATGGACTGAATCCAGCATGTGAAAAACATGAGTAATTTTATCTTTCTTAGTAACTGAATCCATGTGATTATATGGTGCACTCTTTAAGGATGGCTGGGGAAATATATTCCAAACATTACTAACAAAACAAGTTCTTTGTTCTTGGTCAGATTTGAGAAGGGACAACTTTTTTTGTGAAACTGATTTACAGTACTCTGAAAGCCATTATCTGTATCCCACTGACAATTATTTTTTATTATTATGTATATGTATGCTTTAATAAGAGCTGCCTTTTGAAATCAGCTCCTCCCTAGACCTAATCTAGGAATAAAGCCGTAATGCCAAGTTTATGATATCTTAGTGTGTTGCTATGGAAGTGATATTAGCAATATTAGAAATCCAGCACTGTGGGCTGTGTAGCAGTAGAATGTGATATAAACTAGAAGCATGGATGCAGTAGAAGAAGATTTAATTTCAACACAAATATATTTGATTCTTTGGAAAACCATGAGAGAAAAAGAGGACAGTATAGCAGAGCAGAGTAAGTATTTTTAGATATTACAATTTATCTTGATAAGTATGTCTAGAACGTAAGAACATAAAGTCCTTAATTGTAAAAAATGTGTTTTGAAAATATAAATTTAAAGGTTAAAATCACTGCACATGAATTAATACTCTTGTTAAGAAAAAACAAGGGGAGGGTATTTTGCTGTTTGTTAGTGTGATGATAAGCTTCTTTTCCTTTCATGTTTTCTTAATTTTTTTTTAATTTCTTTCTTTTCTTTGCATTTTGAATCTGCAATGGGAAACAGACCAAGCAGATGATAGCAACCTAGTTCTGTTCCTTTATAGCTATGATTGTTTCCAGTGACAGTTAAGGATGCCTGGCTCTGTATTGGGCCCTTGCATAGTAAGCCTGTTGATACTGAGTGATTATTGAATAGCCCTATAATATATATTTATGTGAAATTTGAGGTACAAAATGATCAGTGGAAGTTTGTTACAATGTGCTTAGATGCATAGAAAGATGAAAGACTGAAGAATGGATCAATAAAGTCATTACTAGATGGAAAATGTTAGGAAAACATATTGGTGATGCACGATTAAACTAAAGAACAAAAATCATATACAATCACTGGTTCCAGCTTTTGACAGGAAACATGAGCCTTTAGGCATAAATGACTGTGAATGGCAAAATGCAGCTGCTGCCTTCATTTGAATAGCCTAAGGAAGACAGGAGAGCAATCAAAACATGCCCCAGCTATAAGCAATCATTTCAGAGCTTTAACTGACTTAAAAAGCAATAGCAAGTTAGACTCTGAAGAGTACTAGACAGGATCCTGTGATGTGGCATTGCCAACCCCTTTGGAGGAGATAGAGTGAATGAAGGAAAATTCATGTGAAAAATAATGTTCCATAGAGAATTAAGCAGCTGCAGAACCTGCAGTCTCTGCGTGAAGCACCACATACGTTCCAGTTTCTGCAGCTGCCCTTCAACCTCTCTTCAGCTGCTGAAACACCCATCTTTGCCTCCATCTTTTGATCTCAACAAGTGCTCCCTGGCAGCAGCTCAGGACTGTTTGCATGCTGTGCCTCAATCAGATGCAGTGCTACTAGAATCTGTTCTCAGGTGCACTGTTTTACATTTAGCACTCCATTATTTCTTTATTTTTAATTTTATTTTGCTGAGAAGCTTAAAAGTGAGAACACACCATTTACCCTAAGACTGTGCTGTAGAGCTGCCACAGTAACTGTCACAAATAAATTGCTGTTGTGAGGACAATTTATGTACAACAGGAGGAAAGAAATTCCAGATGAAGTGGAAACCATTGATGTCATATCCTCACAGCACAGTGGAGTGCCAAGGTTTTTAAGAGCCCTGGACACAATAACAGCACAGGTCTAGAAACAATAGGACCAACATGCTGTCCCGGCTAAGAGCCCATTTTTACTTTCCTTCTGGTTTTGAGGCAGAATTGATCAGCAAGAGGGTGAAGGTCTCTATCGTGCTGCTGGGTGTATTTTGCAGACATGTCTGTAGTAATCTTTAATATCACTGTCATCCAATACAGCATTTTGAAGAAAGCAGAACAGATAAAACAATGTAAAATATGAAAATAAGTTTATCTGTGTTATCAGAACAGCATATTTTGTTGACCTAGGTGCAGATTTTGCTGCTTTGCATAGCTCCACTTCTGTGCATTCTCCCTTTTATTGCATTCCATACCAGCCAGAAACAAATGAAATCCAAAAATTCTGTAGAGAAAAACAAGTTAAGCACCCCCAGCTGTTTGCAACAGCATAAGCTGCTGCTCCATTAATTCCAATATGTGTGTACATAGGCCTCAAGCACAGCCTTGCTCCAGCAACTGCTAGAATTCAGAATTATTGCTTGTAATAAATCACTGTAAGCCAGTCAGAGCTCTGGGTACCCTAGTGTTGTGACACATACTGCATTTGTGAGAACAGCATTTCCAAATGTTAAAAAAACTATGGGAAAACTTCATTTTGTTATCATCTTTGCTGAGCCTACTTCTACTTTTTGTCAATATTATTCTTAAGTTACAAAAAGAAAAAAAAAAGAAGAAATTTGGTTGCTAGTGTAAGTTGCTCACAGATGTGTATACCATTGTACAGCTTTGCTTACACAAGGGAAAAATTTAACCCAAGAGTTGTATTAACTTGAGAAAGTTGAAACCACACCTGCATCACCATTCACATGTTTGTTGCTGCTTGCAAATGAGTTCTCTGTGAAGGTAAAACAAAAATCCAGCTGTGTAGCTAAACCGAGATTAAAAATATCATGAGTATTTGTGTTGACCAACGAGAATAAATGGATAATTATCTCTAGGTCTTCTTGAAAGGTCCAGTCATATGGCACCATTATTTTTCCTTAACAGATCATTTCATAATGGTTAATGGAGCGTTCTGCTTAAAATTTCTTGAAACAGTATGATCAATAGCTATATCAGGTAACACACCATACTCAGAGATGATAAGTAAGGAACTGTTCAGATGAATCCTGTGCCTTATGTAAATGTAGGAAATACACCAATTCTACTTAATTTAGACTGACTTAAGCTGAATTGAAATCTGGTTTATAAAATAAGTCTCATTTTTAATTAAATAAATGCCCTTGCAATCTTTTGCACTATGTATGTTATATTATTTAAATCACATCTTAATGTTTTGATTGGAAGATGTGAAAGTATGAAAAACTTTTCTCATTTGTTTGTTTTTGAAAGAAAGCCAAAAACCTGCTTCTGTTTGTTTATCTTACTCCCTTCTGCTGCCTGTCAGGATCTAAGTTTAGACCATTCCAGTTGCTTTAGTTGCAATGAGAAAAATTTAGTTAGGGTTTGCAAGTGGATTTCAATTTATACTGCTGTTTAGTAACATGTTTTCACTGCACAATTAACTAGATATTCTACTGGAGTTATAACTCACCTCAACCTCATCAAATGTTTTCACTGCACAATTAACTAGATACTCTACTTGAGTTATAACTCACCTCAACCTCATCAGCTACACAAAAGATCTAGGTTTTAGTTTGTACACCTATTTAAATGAGAATACAAGCAAGTGTAATCACTGTCATCCAGCTGAAACCAACTGATGGGGATTCGAATAATGTCAATAAGGAGAGAATAGCCATCCAGTGTTAGGACAGGTGTCAAACTTGCCTGTAACTTGCACACATGGTGCAGCGAGAAGCCAAAGTAGATCATGCAAGTAAACATAAAGAAACATAAAAGAACTTACTTGTATGCATGGTCTGGTAATAATGTGAGGCTGGGAGACAGAGAACAGTGTTGTTTTGGGACTAAATAAACCTTCCAGTGTACATTATTACTAAAGGGCATTCCAAACCATGTTTATATCTTAAAACCTTACAAAACTTTCCATACATGAAATCTGTTTCTGAGTTTTGCTCAGTGTACAGACCATTTCTACACATTTGAGAAGTCACATCATTCGCCTTTACCTGAAGGCACAAGCTTCAGGTAAGCTGTAGTAAATGCCTCTGGAATTTGAATGTATTCAAAAATGTGTATATGCTTTTAGGAGAAGATAACGCGCATTCCTACATATATGATATATCATTTTATGAATGGTGTACTTTGGACTGTAAGCATAACATGCTAAAGGAAAGCTATCAAAATTGGAACTACAGCATAACAGTGCTAGGATCAGGAAGTAGTAATTATAAAGTTTATTTGACAGTTCATTGCTTTGTAGAGAGAGACAGAGCAGGTATCTACTGATGTTTGGGGATAATTGGTCTGAAAAAGAAAGCAAACTTTAAAGAACATGGAAATTATCCTCATCACTTCCACTGAGTGCTTTCCTGGTGCTAAACTTCCAGAAAAGGTATCGTGGAGGAGATAACCTATGGATAGTTAGCTAGAATCTTTATGAGAATACATAAATTAGAAAGCAAATTTTCACTGTATAACTGTCTAAATGTTCATGCAGGAAAAAAAACAAGTGTATGTTTTAAGTAGAATAAAAAAAGCAAAACAACAACAACAACAGACAATATTCCCCTTCTTTCCTTTTTTTCTGGACCTTTATTTCTTTATTGGCTATGGACTAGCTAGTAAAAGAGCAAAGGAAAGATTTGTTGAAATAGCTTTGCACACCCTATGATGCAATGCATGCATAATAGAAGTGTGAAAATTAATGTGTTCCTTCAATGGAAGAAAAATATTTAGAAAATATGTAATCTATATGGGTTCAAAAATGTTTCAAACATTTGTTGCTGTAACACTAGTCCTTTGAACACTGGATAAAAAAGAAATCACCCAAGTGAAAGGTTTCTGCTTCACTTGGTCTTAATCTAAACTAGTTTACACTGTGGAAAAATCACAGAATAAGACTGGATATGATGCAGGTGAAATGTAGTGAAATAAACCTTTGTGCAACGGATGCAGCTGTCAGAGCAACCACAATGTGGAATTGCTCTGATGAAAATCAGCAATTTAGTTGAACCCCAGTTACAATTTTTTCTCTTAGTTTTATTACAGTCACTGGTTTAATTCTCAAAATGAGCAGTTTTGGTAAATGACAATCTTATAGAAAAAAAAAAAAAAATGACCAAGTCAGTGTTAATTCAAAAACGTTGTAGCTAGAAGTTAGTGCCTGGCACTGTGAATCTGGAGACTGAAATAAAATTTGTCTCCTCTCAATTTAATATGAGCTTTGGTGTAGTTTGGGATTAGTCTTGAATTCAGTGGCAGTTCTACAGCTGACTATTATGACCTTAATTTGACTTTGGTGAACTCATGAAATTCCCTATCCTTAAAATGGATGCTGTGAGACTTAATTAATTAGTATTTCCTGCTTATAAAGAACATGAGGTTCTTTTATCAACAAAGCCTCTAAACAGCCAAAGCTGATAAACTGTTTCTGAGTATTACAAGGAAGAAGTCACAGGCTTAGTTACATTTTGGATATGCAGTAAATTACAAGTCATGTCTTGCCAGAATTATTTTGGTAGTTTAAAGAAAACAAACATCATCTTGAGGAATGCAGAGAAAACATAGGGAATTTTCTTCTGTGCTTGTGTTAGAAAGCTTTCTTTATCTCGATAAGGTTTTATTCGGATGTTGTAAGCAGACTTGAGAGGAGAATATCTTTCTCCTGAGGATTGTTAAATACTGGTACAGCCTAGTGTCTCATAATAGGATTGTTATTGTTACTGTTAATATTGCTATTGTTATTATTAGTTTAGCTCTGATGATTTTCATTATATTGTTTTGATTATATTTTAATAAATGAAAGAATATTTCATTTGCATTCTTACTTTTGTAGCTGTGACCTCAATTTCCATACACATGCAATGGGCATATACATTCAACTTAAAATGTCTAATAATTTCCCAGAACATTAAATTTGATGGTTGCTTGTACAATGTTTATACCAAAATATTTTTATAAAAATTGAAAAGGTCAAGTTTATTCTATCATATCCTACATTAACAGGCACTGAGTTTGAGTTACCACATTATTGCATGAAAATGTAGATGTCTATTTTGCATATAGTTTTAACAGTTTAAAGGAAAGTTAGTCTACAATTGAATTTTCTCAGGTGAACTAGATCACATGACCACAGTGCTTTGAAAATACTTTACTGATCCAAAATAAATTTCTACTTTATGTTTCCATATGTTCTGTCATACACTTAGCCTATAAACCCAAAATGTTTTGTAATACCTATACTGAATCACAGTTCTACTTTGTCTTAGTATTGGCCAGATAAGCATGGCCTCAAGACTCTACTCCACACTGACCTTTGTGCCATGACTGCAGGGGACAACTTCCTCATTTATTTGTCTTATGTTTTTGTACTCTTCTTTCTTCCAGCAATACTTAGAAACTCAGTCACAGAAGTCTATCCACTTTTCAGTTCTCCTATATACAGGTATTTGAGATATACATCAAATAGAACACAAGCTATTGTGGGATGTATGTTGGGTCTTACACCTCTTAGTTGATCTGCACATCTATCATAAATCCTCCACTTACTGCACTGTTTGGTCTCAGTACCACACAGTTGACCACATCTCCATTCCAGGCATAAAGTACCTCTTTCCTTCAACACTCACCCTTTTTCTGATACAGCACTTTATGTTAACCTTGGCTGATGTTGCATCATTCACACAATGATTGCTTGTCATCATCCTGCTGGGAAGGTTGTTTCCTGGGCTGAAACACCATGTGCAGACATGTGATGTATCGGTACAAAAATGTTAGCCTTCCTTTCCATCTCTCCTTGATTTCTACATGGCAGAAGATTTTATGAACTCCCTTTTGATAGTGGCTGTTGTCCTCTGGAACCCAAAGCCAAATATGGGAAAAATTACACATATGATTTTTTTTTGGTTGTTTGGGGTTTTTTTTCCCCTCCTTTTTAAATGGCCTGTGCTTTTAGGAAAATAATTAATGTGAAGGCTTAGATGCTCTAACAAAGCAGCATCAAGGTCATCATCACCATAAGGGTAATATTTTTGTATCAATTTGAATGACTTTGAAATCATACAGGGGGGTCTGTTTGAAGACATGCTTCTCTCTTTTCTCCTTGACCGATAGCATCTGTTAGTAGGTTTGTGCTATGACTCATGAATTGTTTGCCCATCAGTTCAAGCCAGATTTATATTAAAACTATCTAATTCTCAGTGGATAGAATTATTTTCATATGTATTTAATTTTCTGATGGTTAGTTGGTGGCAGATTTTTTTCTGATTTACTTGTGGTTTCCTCTCTGCTATCTAATGTATTCCTATGGAATTAGTAACTTAGGGCATTAATTTAACGTAAGCCTTATCTGAGTTTTGAAGCTGATTGATTGATATTTTCTAGTTATAGGAACCTCTTTAAGTGAGCTGTTAAATACTACACTGTTACCATGGGCTCAGTTACAATGATATACTGGTTAAAGGTAGAGTATGACCATTTCTGCCATTAGTTCCTATTTTTCCATGTTCCTTTGAAAACTGTAAGTTTTTCAAATCAAGTGGAAGTTGTTTATATTATGAAGAAATGTCTTTTTATCAATCTAGAGGAAAATATGAAGCTATTTATGTTGATTTGTGGGGGTTTGACCTTGACTTAAGTCGGAAACTCATATTCATTATGTTTAGGAAAGCTAATAAATTGACTGAAAGACAGCCTGTATCATTTATCTTATATCATGACTTTAACAGTTAGGCTATGATTCTAATCAAAAAATGTCACTTTGGATTTTAAATCTATTTTTATCACCCAGAACATCTCATCTGTCAATATCTGGTTAGAGGTCCTCACAGCTTGAGACAGCTTTTCTCTGTCTGACAGATAATCTGAAGCTCTGAGACCATCGATTGAAACTTCGTCTCTAGGAGTGGGGGGAAATCAGGAAAAAAAACCCTAGAAAGAGCAGGAGATAATTTTTGATTGCACTTCAGCCTATAACTTCTGCCTTGAGCCCAAAAGAAAGGCTGAATCTCCCTGTCTTATCACTGCAAAGACAGACTACTCCTATAATGATTTAGACAGAGAAGTTCAAATAAGTTCCTGCTTAATTATTTCTTCATAACATCTCATCTGAGTTTATGGGAGACTATCCTATTGTTTTTTCTTCTCGGCCTCATTTTGTCTCCTTTTAATTTTCAATGCAGTAGAATATCAGTGACTGGTCTAACACAGGCCTTCATTATGCCTATCTACAGTGCCACATATATCATAAGAAGCTTTCTGTTCAAGAACCTTCTTTGAGGTGATTACTTCATCAATACAGTAACTGTCTTGAAGATGAAAAAGAAGGTAAAATTTCCAACTAATATATATGTAAAATCAAAATCACGGGAACTGATTGTTGTCAAAGACGATGAAAAGTCTTTCAATCTTGCTTGCTATAGTGACAAATGATTGTTGAATCTACTCATAAATATGTCTTTTGTGAAAAAAAATTGAATTATATTTCTTGGTACCTGTAGGAAAAGAAATACTGTATTTAATGTTTAAAAATTTACTTCACAAGTCTGTATTTGACAGTAAATAGCACAAGCATAATTTTCTGACATAGCAGGTTTGAGTTTTGGATATCAGGCATTTATTTTGATATGTACCATAAATAAGGGGTTAGATTATAACCATTAGTTCCACAAGCAGTGTTTAGTCTAAATGCATAGTGTATTGTTTGCTTTTCCTAGAAGTATAACTGTCTGTTCTTCCCTCTACTGACAGATTTGGATACTAGATAATGTAAATTCACAACCTAACAGGCAGAAAACTATTAACTCTATTAGTATACAGAAAATATAGTGCATATTTTATAACTTTATAATCATATCTACTCTGTTGAAATTTGAGACTATTCTAGGTTTGAAGTTAGATTTTGTGTCAGATAGAGAAGTGTTGATGAAGAGCTGGAAGGAAAGTGAACCTTTGCTATGCTTGGAAAATTTAGCATAGACATAGAGTCTAGCTCTTTGTCTGGAGTCAAATTGAAAAGATATTGTTATTAGCCAAAATAATCAGGGACATGAATGAGTACCTGAGGCTGCAGACATCAAAAGATATAGGGTCAAACTTGTTCAAACCAAGTCTACTTGAAAACAAGACATACAACCACTAAAAAATTGCCAAAAATTTTTTACAAAGCACTCAGCCCTGTTGACATTCACATTAATGATTTGAATACAATATGTAGATAGCTGGAAGCCAACATAGGACTCAAAGACGTTGTTCTTGACTTTAGCTATAAGGTTAGAACTGTGATAGGAACTATTAGTAGTAGATGTCCAAACAAATGTACATCAGAGATACAATTATTAGATAATTCATATCTAATTAAGCTCTCCATTGGGTTTCTGAACTAATGACCTGATTAAATTTGACTTGTAGCTTTGCCAACTATGCATTTTTTTCCTTTTATATGTTCTTTTTACAAGCAAGTTCACTGTATGAGCACAGAGTAGCAGTTTGCACAAGTCACAGAAATCTGCCTGGACTGGAGCATTTCTAGTCATAATTGTGAAACGCAGTACTCTATCTCCTTCCAGTAATCTGAGATTTCCTTGCTGATTTAAGTTTAGATTAATCTGCTTTGTCAAAAGCCTTTGAAAATAATTAACAGCTCAGATTTGTTGACAAGAACGGGAAACAGTTATTGATTTCAACCAAACTTCATGTTGAGTCTGTAGGTTTTTAAAACTTTTGAACCTCAGAGCAAAGACAAAAATGATCCTGCTCAGATTCTTGCAGTTTCAAAAGCTGCCAGATGAAGAGTAGCAGGTAACTTTACACTTAACTCAGCAAACTGAGTCATGAATTATCATTTAATGGCAGTCTGCATTTCCCAGCTCCCTGCAAAAAAACAAAGGGTCATGATGGCAATTTTCAGTATCATAAGAAAAGAAGGTAAAAGCAAAGGAGAAAAAAATTAGTGTCTTTCTTTTCAAGAAAAGGAAAGATGTTTGCACAAAATTTTCTCTGGGCCTAGATGTAAAAGATGATCATAGCTACTATGGAGGAAAAATATATTTAATTCACTTTCAATAGTGCAGGAATGAAAATGTCATTTTATGTAGCATTCAATCTGATGCATATTTAATTACTACAGCCACAACTATAAGCAATATTAGTTAACAGAGCAACAAAGTTAACAGAATTTCCATATTTGCATCAGTCATTTATTCTATGTTAAAATATGAGTGAGTAAGCAGCAGTTGAATAAAGATCAAAAATCTTTCAGATATTATGTTCTGGAGAACAGGTAGAAGAAGAAAAGTCAGTTCTCTTTCTGCGTACTAGAAAATGACATCCTGAGAGAGTTGAATTGTGATTTTTTTAAATTTTTTTTTTGTCTGTTCATTGATGTGTCATAGAATAGTTTTGAACTTCAAGAAGGATATAACATCTAGATTGGTAATCATTTAATCCACCTGCACATAATACAAATGCCCAGGGAAATTTTTTTTATTTGCTTTATCTGAAGAGATTCAAAGGCTTAAAATGGGATGGATTTAGCAGATGAAGTTGTGAATTTCATTTTACTTTCTGTACTTCCATTTGCATTGAATCAACCTATTTCAATTCCAGAATTTCCAACATTGTCTTGTCTTCCTTTTCTATAGCAAGCATCCCTGCTTTATTTGTTTAAAAAATATTTATTTTTAGGTCACCTTGCATGATGAGAAGGTGACATGCTGTCATATCCTGTCATACCTGGAGATGGAGGTCAAAATGCCACTCAGTTGGTTGACAAACTGAGCTACCCATGACCTGCTTTCCAGACTACTTAGCATTACAAACAGCTCAACAGTGCAGCAGCTTAAAGCAAAGCTCTGCTGACTTTCTGTTGCAGGTTTTACTATTCAGTATGCCTGCACATCAGGGCCATAGGTCAGAAATCAGGTTCCCTGAAACCCCAAAGTGAGTTGAAAACCTGTCACTTGTTGTAAATGGGCTTTAAATAAATCCCATATTAAAGCCACAAAATAGCTTTTACAGAATTTCTCATCAGAATAGGTGTTTTTCAGTCTCTATATGAGACAACTAGAAAGAGTTTGGCTGAAATTAAATTAGCCATTGTTTCTTTTTTGTTCCAAAGCACCCAGTCCATCAGTTCAGTTTTTTGATGTGGCTTTTATAATATTATGAAGGCAATTGACCAGTCATAGTTCTTTATACATGTCTCAGCAGATGGGTAGTTGGAGGCCACATCTCACAAATGCCAATCTCATATCTATTTATTTGAAATGTAAATCATTCAGTTAAGTTAGCCACTGTTCCTTTGAGTAAAAGTGTCGATACATGCACATCTACATGCTTGGGTGTACACACACACCCATATATGTATAAGGCACACATACAGACACACAGACACATATATAGATATACACCAAAAAGAACCCACATATTTCTGTTTTTGGTTTTTTGTGTTCAAGACAAGAGCTGTCACTATGGAGTATATGCTCATAGCTAACTGGATTCGAAACTCTTAACTTTACTATTCTTCTGTGCAGAGATATATTGTCAGAAAAAGTGGAAGGCTTTTACATCACTGAACAAAACTAGTTTAATTTAAAGGGAAAGAAACATGTCAATTATATGACAGAATGATAGTACACATTAAGGAAATGTCTATCAGGTACTTTTATACTTTTAGCTAAGAATGCAGTACTTTGATTATTATGTTAGTCCAGCTTTTAAGGAATCCTACTCCAATGTTATGCTTTTGGAAGACTCTGCTAATCTACTATTATTTTTTCATGTCTTGATAAGTAAATCCCTTAGAACTTTACAGAGAAGTGCAAAATTCCTTATTTTTTCTTTTTAATCATGCTTTAAAATTTAATAAGGATTTGTATCTTTTATTAAACAGTCAAAAAAATTCCAAGAGAAGTGTATTATCCATCACTAAATTCTACCATGTATCATTATCTACCTTTGTTTTTCTTTTGAACAGTAAATATCCATAGAGACTAGTAAGACTCCTGAGGCTTCAAGTCTCTGCATTGCACACAATGTTGTCTTCTTTCAATATCTGTAATAAAATGTCAGGGTGTTTCCCCAAACCCAAAGGCATCCTTTCTTACTTGCCTAAAATTTAGTGCTAGGAATTTACAAGATCTCTCCTTTTCTGTGTGGGAGAACAGACCTTTGGAAAACTCAGAAACTTGGACATTTCTAGAAATACTTTGCAGTATTTATATAAAGTAAAGCTATAAAGCACAATTAAGGGTCCTCAGGACTTTCCCTGGACAGCCAAAACCTAGAAAAAATGAAATTATGTTGAACTTCAAAGACTTGAAATAAGGAACAGAAATAAATTTGACATCTGTAAAGCTTCATTTTTACTACTTTATGTTTATTTAAAGCTAGAAATAATTATCTCCTTGTCTTTTAAAACTGATGAGACTATAAATGTTCTGTATTACACAGACACACAGGATATTTCAGTCTATTGAGCAAGCATACTCATTCCCATTTTTAGTTTACAATTTTGAATGTCTGATAGAATATGAGAAAATTGTAAAGAAAGTAAATAATTCCAACTGGGCTTTGGTCATTGCCCACTCTTTGCTGTATACAGACTGCATTTTCCAGGGGTTCAAGGTCAACTTCCATATCTGTGAACAACAGAATTTTGTTTCAGAAACTTTGTGAAGAAGTAGTGTTTACATTCTACTTCAAAAGGAGAAGCTTGGGTTATAAAAGATTAATATGTAGATTATACTACTCCTGTGTGGATATATGTATACCACTTCAGTCTTCCTTGAATGTTCAGGTCCAGGAACAGCTTTCTGTTGAATCTAGTACTGAATTTAATGTCACCATGAGTAGTCTTGCATCTCATGTGGGAATTGGATGCTTCTATGGAAATAGAAGCTGTTCAGAAAATGAAGTATTCATTCTTTCTTCTTGTTTAAAGGAAATGCATTTTTCTGACATATCGATCCAATTGAATTCCATTAGTTAGATGTTAGCAGCTCTCTATTTTTATATCTCAGTGGATAGCAACAAAAAGGAGTTCAGGAATTCTATATGTAACATCAAATAAAATTGGAAAACCATACAATGTAAAGGACCCAGACAAACTAATCATTTAGTCAGAAACACTCCAAAACCTCTAAAATATGCTAATGATTTTACAAGTAAATGGGTTTATAGATTCATGTACAAGAAAACACATATTTTGTGGTAATTTTAATCAACTCTTCTTTAATATCTGCTGAAGCTCTCTCTAAATTTGACCAAGTTTTGTTTGCTGTATATAGTTGTCAGGTAAAAACAAACAATGTTAGGGTTTTTTTAATATGTCTGGTTTTAATTCCTACCTCTAAAAGTCTTTTTTTTAGTTTGGCTATTTGACCTTTAGGATGGCATTTTCCTTTCATTCTGTATTAAGTTTAAGACCAGGCAATGCATTCCAAACAAAATCAATGAATCACAGAAAGAGTTACGTGATGAGACTGCTGAAGAAACATTTGTATTTGGTTCTGAGGTTTGTAGATAAATATTCTGTAAGTTTGGAGAAACAAATAGGTTATAATTAAGTACTGTTTTTCTGCCAGCAAGATGGAGATCATGACATAAAAATTCCTTGTTGCATACATCAGCCCTAAGTTGCTATTGTAGATAATGTTTTTATTCTCTAGAGTGCTTTAAAGACACATGAGCAGCACCTTTTTCAATATGTCAGTGCAAATTCAAGAAATCAATGGTAATATTTTTGCATTTGAATGTAGCACAGGTGCAGATCTGGTGTTATGTTTGAAAGATGACAAAACGTGTACAGTAGGACCAGACCAATGACTAGTATTTTTTATTAATGACATTCATTGTTTTCTTTGCTCTGGCTAATCCACTCAGGGCCATTTTTGGCTCTTCTATTTTTCTTGCAACTCAGTAAACCTTCTTACCATTTTACCATTTAAATCTATGGTTTTCTCCTTTCTGTTCATATCCTTCTAAGCAATTTGTCCCTTCTTCCTTTGTATCTAATATTTGAATACTTGGTGTGTTGTCTTCTCCCACACTTATTTCTTTTGGCTCAGCTCTGGGGTTTTTACCTTCATCTCTTGCAGAATCAAATTCGAGTTCTTTCCCATGTTTTTAATAAAAGATCTTGTCTCTCATTTTAGTAATAATGGCCTCTTGTCCTTCATCTCACTTGCTTCACATTACTGGTTTGTTTTTCATTGCTACACTTCTTGCTTCCTCTGACATGAATAGTAATTCTATTAAATCTTCTTATTATGAAGTCTTTCTAAAAATACTTCCTTTGAGAAAATACCTTACTCCTTATGTATCCAAAACTTCCATTTCTTATATATCTGCAGCAAAGGTCTCTGAAAGTGTGTAGAGGATAATGTTCCTTACTAGCAGTGATATTGATAAGTTAGCATGCTAAAATTAAAAGTGATGTGACACAAGACTGACTGAACTGGTAACATGGGTTCAGATTCTCTGACCAGGTTTGGTTGTTTTCCCTGACCTGCTACATTAGTTTTACAGCTTTAGTTGTTTTAGATGTAATGGTTTACAAAACATAGAAGATCGGCTGCCAAAAAAAATGACAGCGAGAAATGACTAATGTCCCTTTTTAGTAGGGAGGTTTACTTTTTTTCCCCTTTCACTTTACTCTTTCATGCATGAATTATTCTATTCTATATTAAATGAATGTTGTAGGTCTCTAGATTTTCATCACTAATGAAGACTAAGAGTTACAAACCCTGATCTGAAACAAAGCCTAAATGATCCTTCCTACCAAAAGAGATATTAAAGGAAATGGGAGAAATCTAATAAATGAAATCTCTTCAACTGTCACCCTTGAAATCACTGGTCTTAGGCATGGTGTGCTTTTCAAAGCATTAGTATTCATGCCAGAGTAAATTGAATTAATAGAGCTGAAAAGCGAATAATGTCATAGCATAGTTTTGGGGTTTTTTCTACTGCAGTCTTTTTAAAAGAAAAAATGAAAATGTATGAACTTTCTGCTATGAATTATTTTCTTTTTTATAGTATTTAACTTCACTAGGCCATCATCGTGCATGTCAGTTCTTATGGATAAAATACTCCTGCAGCAGCTATATAACATTGTAATTGAACTCTTCCTAATTTTGAGGGATAAATTACTGGAAATATTTATATGGTGGAACAACTGCATTAGCCATCATTTCTTTTTCTGGTATATTGCACTAGAGAACCTCATTCCTCTATGCACTATAACAGAAAATTCTGGGGAGCAAAATTGGAATCAGGATGAAATAATTATAGAATCATAGAATTTAGGGCTTGGAACGGACCTTACAGATCCCTGGGCAGGGACACCTCCTTACTAGATCAGAAGGATAGGAGTCTTTTTAGTTTTGGCATGGAGGTTTCCTGGGGAGTGGTAGTAAAACAGTTTAGGAAGTAAAAGTCCTGCTTTCAGTTTGCTTGAAAAGAGGTTAATCTATTAAACATCAAATTGCAAATCTGATTTTAGAGAGGGCCAAAATCTGAGATTTTCCTTTCTTGGGGAATTGTAAATATTACCATTAGTTTTAACCTTGAAAATTCAGTTATATAAGTATATTGTTGAACAAACACCAAAATTGCCAGTTGAAACATTTGTGTGGGTTTGCTTCACATTTAACCTGCATTTTTCATGAACTTTATATCACCACTTTCAATGAAATTACTCATTCCAAACTAATCTGTATTTTAGCTCATGCTCCGAAAAGATCTCACTTTTAGAAACCATTACAATAACTTAGTAGGTGGGGAGAATCTGCAACAAGATCAGACATCTTACTAACCCAAACGTTAGAGACGAACAGGGAACATGAAACACCCACTATTTTGGAGAGGAGTGATCTAAACTACATTTGCAATAGCTTATGGTACATGAGTGAAGAAAAGATTGAACGTCCAGCTGTATGGACCAGTATTACCACTTCAGCTGTTTGACCATTTAATCTAGCAAACTTGTGTGTTCTTTTGCACTGTTATTTGTCCTTATTGCCCTTCTCCTCTTTGATGGCCAACTCTAAACTGAGTCCTGTCCTGAAATTCATAACCTATATCTTCCCAGATGCAGAAATATCAACTACAAGGACAAGTGAGTCCTCTGAATACTGGCATTGATGTGACTCTGGGTAGAAGAAAATTTGATGTTTTCTCTTTTGTATAGGACAAATTCTGTGTGCCACATATCTGTCAGTACTCCAAAAAAACAGTCAGATTTCAAGCTCCATTAAAAATTATTTCATCAAACACTAGAAACTCATTTATAAGGAATCTTCTCTCCATTGAGACTCCATTTCTAAGCTGTGTGTCCAGAGTGTCTACAGACATTCCCATAGCCTCCAAAGTATTTAAAGCAGAACAGGCCATTTAAACTAACTGAGAGATTTTTACTATTATTATTTTTATTTTCAGTCTTTCATAGTAATCAAAAGTTCTTTCTTTGAGATGGTTATCAGAGGAACAATGCATCTCACTCAAGTCTTGGCTTGGCACCACACATTTATAGGTGATACAAACAACATACGCTATAGGAGGAAAGGAGCACAGGTGATGGATAGAAAGGAGTACAAGGCAAATCAATGGGAGGCTTTTCTGAGATCAATTCCTGCATTAATAGTTGAAGCATCAGCTCTGGAACTCAATAAAATCCACAGGACAGGTATCATTGTTTCAGAGTGAGTTTCATATATTATTTCAATTTCTTCTTTAGATTTATAGAAGCCTCCTCTTATTTGTTCACATAAGTGTATTCCCAAAACTAAAATGAAATATAAGATGTTCAAAACTCCTCTATGATTCTTATTCATGATAAATATGCCTTAGACTGTTCTACATTAGCAGCAATATCTATACTCTAGCAGCAAAATATCCAAGCAAATTAAAAGATGGCATCTTCTCTGGGAATTTCCAGCTGGAACCTTAGATCCTGGAGTCTAACAGTGGGGTTTCCTCCCAAAGATCAGCTAGTCTGTGCAATGGATGCACTCTGCCATCTAGATATCTTCCACTGAAATGGTGATAACTGGAAGGGCATTTCTGATGCTTCATTCAATGTAAAAATGATAGATGCATCTTGTTGTTCCTTCCCCCCCTTTATATTCATATGTAGTTGAAAGGTGAACAAATAATTGGAAGATACACAATTTTGAAGACAAGAGTGCACCAGAACCATTTTGATGCATGCAAGAGGATATGCCTGTGTACTCTACTATTGCATTCCAAAGCACAGTTTTTATAAACTCCCTAAATTAAGAAATTTTAATAATTGATGGTGTAACCTTGAGTAAAGAAGTCACTGTGTTTTAAAGCCAAAATATAACCAGTATGAACAATGTGAAATATGACCTGCAGGTCCAAGTAAGAAATCCAAGCATTTTAATGGTGTTGGAATTTTATGTTGCATATTATTCCTCATATACAATAGTGACAAATATTATTCAGAGAAGTGATATTTAGAAATCCATGTCATTGGTGGGAAAAACTGGCCATATGTTATTGAAAGTTCCTAGTACAGATTGTTTCACTTTCCAGTGTATCTTCAAGCATACATTTTTACAGCCCACAGTGTCTGTAAGTACTCTTAGTCTCTCTGCCTTAAAAGAAGACCGATAATTTTTGTTGCTTGGTCATGTAAATATAGGGGTAAAATGGAAACCTTTGTGAAATATTTGGCCTGTATAAAAAGAGTCACATCTGTGCTAAAAATAATCAATAATGGCAAGAATGAAAAAGTTACACCTTACCGGTCTGAATTGCTTGAACATTAATTTGAACTCGAAACACTGTCCAATAACTGAAGAATTTGATTTGAAAATGAATATTTCTCTGCAAACTCGTTCTTTTTATTGTCAACTAAGTTCACTGACTGTATGATCAAAAAAAATTATGACCTTTCTTTAAAATATCATGAATATTTTTACTTCTGTTTGTCTATTTTTTGAAAGCCAATTTCTGATTTCTTTTTTTCATATAAAATATTAATCTATGAAAGAAACATTTTGGAAGGTTATTAGTGATGTCAATTCTTGAATGGAAGAAATTATACTACATCTACTTGGGTTGTCACTACTTTGCCTAATATAGTCATAAAGGAATATATATATATGAAAGATTTTTTGATCCTTGGTTCTTGGATCTATAAATGGCAAGCTGTCTTTATGTTTTTGAGCTCTTGATTTTATAGGATTAGCACATTAAATTTAATGCTAACTAGGACCCTAGGACTTACACTTCTGTCAATTTATGGATCACCTTAAAATTTACTCCTTATTTAAACAGTATGTAAATATACACAGCATAGAATGAGCAGAGTAGAAGATTTCTCTTTCATTAAAAATGCAGCTCAGCAGATTTGTGATAAATTGTGACTTTATGTGTATGCCAGTCCCTTCTGGAAAATTGGAGTGATTCTAGACTTTGCCAAGAGTTTGACATGCCACCCTAAATGTTTAATCAGGGATACTGTGACATTCAATGCTGCTTGTATAAATGTGTCAGTCTAATTTTTATTAAACCTCTTCAAAATGAAACAGCATTCACTTCTGGAAAAAAGAAAAATTACGACGGAACCAAGCTAATGCTATTAATGTTTCTCACTGGATATGATATAAATAATATAAAGTTAACTATGATCCCCACTTCACTGAGCACAAACTTCCCTAGTAAAAGTTTTGAATTGAAATAGAACTCAGAGGAGTGCTGTGTCAAGTTAATGATCATGAAGCAAGGCTCACAGAGCATCAGTAGTCAGCTTCTGCCTTGGGTGAGACCAGGGAATAGATGCCATTCAACCATCTGAACAGAATTTCTATGCTAAAATCTGTCCTTCAAAAACCAGAATCTAATGAGACTTTACTGTGACTTCTCCACTGGATGATTCTATTCTGGCCACGGAAAAATGCATATTGGACATCAGATAAGGGCCAAAGAATTCAACTGTAACAAGTAATTATTAATCTGTGCTGCTGCAAATTAAAAGGGCTATACAAGCTAGTAGTTACAGTTCTGAAAAGCTTTTTTATATGTATTATCTTTCATTTTTATATATAGTCTGAGGCTTTTTAAAGTGAAACTAGATGCGTAATTAAGGAAAATTTAGCAAAATTTAGGTTTATGTGTATGAATTAATTTTCACATCATGGAAAGCATTTTTGTATGAATATTGCTAGTTCATAATGATGCTCTTACTGGTGTTTCTTGTGATTGTTTCTTATATACACTTTGTCTGCTTTTTATCCATCCTCTGATGTTCTCTGAAACAGAAAAATAATTAGGTTCTACTCAGCCATCAACAAGTGACAAATGTTTTATGGATCCCAGCTCATCCAGGTTTTAATTCCTAGTGCTTGTAAGAAAGTAGTGGGCCACATCACAGTTTCCATATTGTTGTTTATTTGTTCTGGCATAGGACATTGGAATATGATGAGTCAGAGCTGCTACTCTTTAAACACAGAACAGAGACATGCTTCATAGGACAGACAAGGTAGAGGCATATGCACAGAGCAAGCATAAGGCTGGGAGGCAGTGCTGGTCAGTGTAACAAGCATTGTGGTTTGTGTGTATGCTCTAAATCTTCTGAAGTTTTTCAAAAAGTGTGGGGCTGAAGAATAAAAAGATATTTTGAGACATACTGAAAATATTAAAGGAAGAGAGGGAGAGTTCTGTGTTTTTATACAGCCAAACCTTTCAGTCAAATTAAAATGAGAAAGGAGCTTTTACTTACAGCTGTGTTTCTCCCAATGTGGTACCATATTAATTTTCTGACAAAATAATAAAGTAAGACTCTAATACCTTGACCAGCTCAGGATTGTAAAGCTATTTACATGATCAAAATCAACTCAAAATTGCAGAATTGCTGTATTTGCCAGGATTCTTTCCTACGTGGAGAATGGGTACAATCAGAACCCCCAGAATCCTTTCTAGCCAATAAATTATTGGGTGTGTCTAGTGGAAACAAATATTGTTGTTTGATATTTTTCTTTGGTGAGTTGCTGTGTCCCAGGATATGTACTGCAGCACTTCTACTCAGACCTGATATCCACCTCCACTGCTGGGTGTGTACAAAAGGTAAACCCCAGGATTATACTCAGAAATAAAGATCATGCCTAAGAAGAGACTTCAGGTGATTTGAAACTATAATGGGTCCTGTAGATCCAAGGTTTGGTTTCTCAGAAAGTTGGTGCTTGGCTGTTACTACAGAGATTTTATGGTTTAAGGTAAAGAAAACACTTATTTCATTTCCTGTAGTCATGATTCAGGAAGAATTATATGATAGACATACACTTTGAAATATTTTATTCATAAATATTTTAGAGTTTTGTAGTATGAATGTAAAGTGAAATATAACGGAGTACCCAGACATGTAGATACATGAAATATTTCCATCATTAAGAGTAAAAAAATTTCAATAGGAAAGAGAATTTGGGCTTCCTAAGAGAGAGGAAAAAAATGTTAGTAGTTTATCCTGTATAAGATCTAGTAAGATGCTAACTCTCTTATCTAGTAGTTGGATCTTTAATCATATCTACTCAGCCATCATTCTTTTTATGTATCCAGTCATCATTCTTCTACCATCAGAAGGTAGCTGGTATGTCCAGCAACCTACTGAAATGCTGGATTCACCCAAAGAGAGAGAAATGAAAGATGGAAAAAGTAATCTTGCAGTAATTTCTTGCAGTTTTAAAGACCCATTTGCCATGTCACTGAAGCCCTAAACTTAGTCACAAATGCATTATCTTTCTGTGCTTGAGAAGAGATTTCTGTAAATTGTACTGGGACAATTCTGGAAAATAGCAGCCTGCCTATTTATTCTTCCCTGTCCTGCACCCAAACTGCCTTGCAGTTATGCTGACATATGGTAACTCAGGACCTTCAGTGTAATTCATGACTAGATGAAGTATGAGGATGCTTTAATCTAGCTGCTGTGGGCATTATACTGTTAAATGTTGCTGAGGTCATTGGAAGAAAATATTGCTCAACAAGATACTTGTTTCTCCCCTTTCAGTACTTTTAGTTTTATGTTTCTCTATGTTTATATGTAAATGTCATAATTCTGCAGCTTACAAGTATTTCCAGCCAAAACTGAAGAAGCACTCATATGAGTCATATGGTTTCTTTGGGGAAGAGTGGAGAAGATTGACCATGGGCAAAACAATAATGATTAGTATTCAATGCTACCTTGTTTAATCCACTTGAAATATTTAAATTGTATTAACAGTAATGCTGCATTTGGGCATTGCTTGGCCTTTGCTGACCAGTTGGGAAGAGGAGAAAATAAAAACACAGGCTGACATGAAACCATCTGTTTGCTGTCTAAAGGTAGTTACCTCCCAAGGCTTTCAACACAGAGGAAAAAATTCTGGGTACAAAAATTCCTTGACCAAAAATGTGAGGCACAGGCCTACAAAGGGGTTTCTGGAAAAAAGCCCGGTGAGAAATCAGATAAAAT
>NW_008681349.1:0-238 GCF_000695815.1 Acanthisitta chloris | reverse complement strand
CGGGGGCGAGTCCCCTTTGTCCCGGGGCTCATGACCAGCAGTGGCGTCTTTGTCCCCGTGTCACTTGGGGGGCACCAGCTGTCACCGCCGGGGACAGAGAGGCCTTCGTGCTCCTCCTCCTCCTCCTCCTCCTCCTCTTTGTTGTCGGCTGCACGGGATGGGGAGGGAGGAGGGGACACCCATGGTCCCATCCCCAAGGGCAGTGGGGGCACAAAGCGCCCCCCACCCTTTCTCACAG
>NW_008681348.1:0-5002 GCF_000695815.1 Acanthisitta chloris | reverse complement strand
CCATTCTAAAATGTCTGCTGCAGGTCACCAAATGGGGAAAGAGCTGATTATTAATTATTTTGTCAAATATAAGCCTAGTAACTGTGAAAAACATCAAAAGCATAGTGACTGGTTTTAAAACTGCTCTTATTTGCACATTTGTTGAGAAAACAGACGGTTTTGTATGTGTTATCTGGAGCAAAATAAAGATGGAGAAAAAGACTGAGGGAAGACCTTCTCCTAGCATGATTCTTCTGAGCAATTATTAACTCAAAAGAAAGAAATCAGACTAGATTTACTCATGGAAAATATACTTTGAAACAAGATAGCCTGTAGGAAGAATCTCAAGAGAAGTGAAGAAATGCATCAAAAGGGGTAAAAAAAAAAAAAAAAAAAGAAACAAAAAAGGCTACCAGGCATTTAAAAAGCTCTTCTATATTCAGTATTAAATGTACATTTTCCTAAGGCAAAAGAAGACAGAAAATGTAGCAAATATTCCTCATGAGCTGTTTGAAGTCCTGAAACTCAAGTAGGAAGCACCAAGAGAGTAGCAAGAAAGACAAATGTTTAAGGACAGGCAGAAAAAACACCAGGATCACATAGGCCCAAAATTAGAAAGGTCAAGCCTCAAAATGAGATACAACTAGCAGAGAACATAAAGGGCAAGAACAAACCATATTACAGTTAAATTAGGAGGAAACCCAAGCAAAGAATCAGTCCATGCCACTGCAGAAACTGGAGGCTAATGACAAACGATGTTGAGAAGTCTGACATGTTTAATGCCCTCTTCTGTTTCAGTTTTCACTGGAAAGGTTAACTTTAATCAGACAATTTATTATCAATGACAGAAGGCAGTAAGAAGGAAAACAGATCCAGAAAGAGTTCCATTGTTCTCCACCTACCTGTGTCTAATGAAATTCACCCCAAATTATGTGGAATACTGCCTGGGGCAATTTCTTATTACCTTTGAGGCTGGCTAAGAACCTGGAAGCTGGGAAAAGGCAGCAAAGTGTAATAAAGTGGAGGAAAATAAGGGGAAAAGAATGTTCACTCATAAATTAAGTTCAGTTGCCTAGTTCAGGTAGTCCAAGGCTTCTACATGATATAATGTCCCACTCTACTAAGACAAGGAAAGTACTTCTGTCTAAATGTACTTATAACATAGATTAAATTAGTATCATATCTTAAGAAAGATGCTAAGATGGATCATGAACTACTACTAAGGATACTAACCTTAATTTTTTATGGTCTCACATAATTTTCTGAAAGACAAGAAAGAATGTTCTAAAGTGTTGTACAGAATGGAGTTATAATTTTCTAGGTAACTGAAATTACAATTTCAATATCAACACAGGACTAAGGAAGCTTCTGTAGCAGTCAGTGTAAAGTATAGCACAGTTCCAGGGTTCCATTAGTAATCACCATGACAAAATATAAACCATAGTGTAAGGTAAGTGAATCACAGAATCACAGAATATACAGAGTTGGAAGGGGCTCTTGAGGATCATCTAGTCCAACTCCTGGCCCTGCACAGGATATCCCCAAGTATTACGCCATGTGCCTGAGGGCATTGTCTAAATGCTTCTTGAACTCTGTCAGGCTTGGCTCTGTGACAGCTGCCCTGTGGCCCAATCACACTCTGAGTGAAGAACCATTTTCTAATATCCAGCCTAAACCTCCCCGATGCAGCTTCAGACCATGCCCTTGAGTCTTGTCACTGGTTGCCAGAGAGAAGAGGTCCATGCCTGCCCCTCCAGTTCCTTCCATGAGTGCAAAACTAGACTCAAAAAAATGGTAAGTTTCAGGTTTGGGGGTTTGGTTGGGTTTTTAAATCAAGAAGCAAAAATAGAGTGAGGACTCACTAGGGATATAGTCTCAGTCCAGGCCTATTTGAAATTTTTTGTTTACAAACTAGCTGATAAACCATAGTATTCCCATATTACATTAGCAGACATACTATGTTGGATATAGCTACTTACAGAATGAACTAATTTTAAAATAACCTTGAAAAAAATTTAAAGAAATAGTCTGAAATAACTACAATTCTATAATGATATTAGCAATAGTGAAATCAATTGAGTAACAACCAGCTAGCATGACTTGGACTAGAAAAACTGGTCAGGTAGTTAGAGGGCATCATAACCTGAACATGGACCACAGTCTTGCTACTATATAAGGAAAACAAAACAAAACAAAACCCTAACTTCATACTACAATATGAAAGCTGCAAAAACATACGTGAATGTGTACTAAGGGCTCATTTAGTATGTACTTCTTGATTTTGGCATTATAATTCAGGTGAGATAAAACCATTCAGAAGGAAATGAGTACAAACACCACTACCAATTTGCATATTACATATGAAATATTTTGAATGGAGAGAGGCAAGGACTTCTAGGCAGCAGTATAAGAAAAGAAAACTGAAAGATGACTTGGCATTTCCCCATTTGTGTTTTCCATGTTAAGACTGAACCAAGTCTCAGCAATTCACAGACAGCTCCACTTTGGTTTCTGCACTCCGTAATTCTAATGGCTCTAAACACATGAAGCATTCCTGAAGACTTTTACAAGAAGTGAAAAACATTTGACTAAAGAAGTTTGCTGCAATAGTTGAAAGACTTTTCAATATGCAAAAAGAAACAAATAAGATCCTATGATATCTCTTCCTAAATCATTAGCTGGGGTAAGGATGTTCTATGCCCTTTTTCCTTAGATCTAAAGGAATCCCTTCTGTCAGTAATTTACTGCCACTACTATTTTTATCTTATATATAATACAAAACATGCAAGAGCTGATGCTAATTACAGCATGGTAAAAGCAAAATGACAGGGTTTTTACCTGAATAATACTAGTTTTTCTGGTTTTTTTCTTAATTTGTTACTTGAAATACTTTGGGTTATTAGAGTATGGAAGCAGAAAGTTCTGCATAGCCAACTCTGAGAAATGTTTATTTTTATTCATAGTGTGCTTCTATGGTCAATTTCCTGACTTCTACAAAAAATGTAAGGTTTGTGAACAGACTACATGCATGATGGAAGGGATGGCATCTAGAAGGACCTTGATAGGCCTGTGCAATCATGAAGTTCAGCAAGCGTGAGGTCCTGCACCTAGGTAAAGACAATCCCAGAAATGAGTACAGATTGGGAGAAGGTGGGATTGAGCCAACATACAATTACATGTATGTTCACAGCCCATTGTAACCTGGGCTGCATCAATAGTTGTGTTGCCAGCCGGTCAAGGGAGGTTATTCTGCCTCTCTACTCTGCCCTCATGAGACCCCACCTGGAGTACTGCAACCAGTAGAAGAAGAGCAGAGAAGAGCAGCGGAGCTGGTGAAGGGACTCGAGCACAAATGCTATGAGAGGAGAGGCTAAGGGAGTTGGGATTGTTTAGCCTGGAGAGGGGAGACCTTATTGCCCTCTACAACTACCTGAAAGGAGGTTGTAGTCAGGTGGTGGTTGGTCTTTTCTAGCAGTAGGGCACAGACTCAAGCTCTGCCAGGGGAGGTTTAGGTTGGATATTAGGAAGAGATTTTTTACAGAGAGAGCAGTCAGGCATTGGAATGGGCTGCCTGGGGAGGTGGTGGATCCACCACCCCTGGATGTTTTCAAGATGAGACTGGATGTGGCACTTCGTGCCATGGTCTAGTAACAATGGTAGGGTTGGACTTGATGATCTTTGAGGTCTCTTCCAACCAGGCTGATTCTATGATTCTATGAACCAGCTCCAGGGCCTTCAGTACAAGAAAAATGCAGACCTCTTACAGCAGGTCCAGTAAAGAGCTCGAAAGCTGATCAGAGGGATGAAACACATCTTCTATGAAGACAGGCTGAGAGAATTGTGGTTGTTCAGTCGAGAGAAATGAAGGTTTTGCGGAGATCCCATGATGGCCTTCCAGTATGATTATAAAAGAAAGGGAGAGCAACTTTTACATGGGAACACAGTGATAGGACAAAGGGAAATGGTGGAAAACTGAAAGCAGAGAGACTTAGATCAGATATTAGAAAGAAATTCTTTACCTTGAGGTTTGTGAGGCACTGGCACAGGTTGCCCAGACAAACTGTGACTGTCCCATCCTGGAAGTGTTCAAGGCCAGGTCGAATGGGACATAGAGCAACCTGATCTCGTGGTAGGTGTCCCTGCCCTTTGCAGGGGGAGTTAGATCTAGATAAACTTTAGGGTCCATTTCAACACAAGCCATTCTATAATTTCATGGTTTTCTGAACCACAGTAAGAGAAAGGGTTTATGTAAGGCAATCTAAACGTGAAGCCCTCTTAAAGAGGTGCCATAATTTTTTAACTTCTTTTTTTAAAAAAATCTGCTTTTAAATTATTTAGAAATAGTTAGATTGACACCAGAAAGTCTGAGCAAAGTAATTTCATTATTTTGTGCAGATAATGAATGCTTTATGATAAAACATATTTTCCTTTGAGAATAAGCAAAGAATTACCTTATTTAAGTCACTCAGGGTTAATTGCATCATGTAGCATTAGAATTCTTTTTTGAAAGATTCATTTCCATTTTACTGACATTACTAGATACCCTGACCTTTTGAGTAATATATGATAGAAATCAAATATAACGCAAGAAGCAATATCTTGGTTTTCTCCTATTCTATGAGTCATTTCACATTTATTTTTTCTTTCTTTTTGACTGTTGCTTACAAGAGGATTTTACAGAGTATATTTCTGCATATAGTCCAAAATCAGTCCATGAGAACTCTTTTACACGGACTATGTTTCAGATTTGTATAGACTAAAAGTACCTCCATTGTAGTGAGCAGCACCTCTGTCAGACAGAGATTTGAATTTGAATGTTCTTTTAGAAGTGCCAGTAGCTGAGTTTTGAATATAAATTTTGTGTAGTTCCATATGGGATATCATGTCTTCTATGACACCAGGATATGTATCATGTTGGTATAATTTATAGACAAAAATTCATCATGCAATCTTCCACATGATGTCTCCCCGAGTAGAACTCGTTTAAATATGACTAATATATGAGACATATATATTTGTATAG
>NW_008681347.1:0-3456 GCF_000695815.1 Acanthisitta chloris | reverse complement strand
CACCTGCATAATACAGATTTTTTTTTTAATTGTTTGTATTAGGCAGACACTTCTTCATGACATTGTCATTGCAAGGCCTGAATCAGGACCAAAGCTCTGTGGTTCTCAAGAACATCTCGAAAAAGGGGTTAAGAGGCATTTCAGATCAGATGTTTGCTCAGAGTCTGATCCAGTGGGTCCTTCTGAAAACACTTGAGTTTGTAATACAGCAGATGTGAAATTATTATAGATCTCATTTGAATAACAGGACAATTAATTTGGGACCATTTTGAGGGTAAGAGGAGACAATGCCTGAAATCTGACTCTTACTAGATTTGTTGCTGTTCACTTGCAGAGAAGTCAGGGGTGTGAGCTGGTTTAATACTCTCCGTGGAAACCTTGGACAGGCCAAATTGATACCCAGAGCAAATTTTTTTTTTAGTTTTGCCATTGAAGTAAAGATGATAAATCGACCTACTACAGCATATTTGATCTGAGATGCTCTGTCAGGTTTTTTTGCACTGGGCTGAACTCTTTAATCATGGCATTTCCTGTAACCGTGAAACAATGCACATAGCTCATTTTGGAACCATATAATCATAATTAGACAAAGTATTCTTTTAAAACAAGTTCTTATAAAAGATTCTCACCTTTTACACTGGTTTATCAAGGACACTGTGCCTCTGGTACTGTTACCTTTGAAAGAGTATACTGCAAGATTTAATGCAAACGTACTGTTTCAGTCTGGCCATAAGCTTCATGGATATCCAGCCCTGTCTGTTTTTTCCACTTCACCATCACTTCAGGATTGAGTGGTTCCCCTCCAGTTACACAGTGCTTCAGACTCATGAACTTGTAGCTTGAAAGGAACAGCAAATGAAACAATTTTCTTAACTCCTGAGAATAGCGATGAGTGGCCCTAAGTGAACAGCCTCTCTTGGCTTTTTGAGTAAGTACACCTAAAACCGAAGGTAAGGTTGAATAGGAACACAAAGCCTGAGCTCTCTGCTAGACCTGGGTTGGCTTTTCTCAGGATGAAAGACCTATGTGAGAAGAATAAGTTCCTTGCGACAAATGTGAAAATTCCTTACAAACCAATTCTCACAAACTGAGCATTTTACAGAGTAATAAACTGGTGGGAACAGATGCCAAATAACTCTCAGCCTGTGGAATTCCTCTAACTGCTTTCTTCACTCTCAAGTACATGAGAACAACTCCACTATACCCTAGTAATTCCCTGATCCAATGCTGACCAAAACCATGACAAAAATTTTAGTGTGAACCGTAAGTTCAGAGGAAGTGACAACTTATAAAATTAACTTTGTTTCCTCTGTGCTTCTCTTCAAAGACCCAGTCATGGTGCCTGAGGGGTCTACAGTGTGACTAGTTATTCTCATATTTCAGAACATAGCTTTCTTTTCTGAGAGCAAATTTTGCTAATTAGATCTCCTTTAACTGGAAAAACCCAAAGGGACCTAAGGAACTAAAGAGCCTGAGGTGTCACAGCATTATATCTCAGCCTCTCTGCCAACCCTGCAACAGACAAAGTGCAGTACCTGCTCAGATCATGTTGGACCATCATGCGATAGGCAGTGGGAGCAGTGCAGAAGGTAGTGATGGGATATCTTGAGAGAGTCTAGAAAAACAGAGATTTATTTTGTTGAAAACAACATGTAATGTAAAGCTGCAGGTGATTAATACGACTTATGCACTCAAATGTCTGCAAAATGAAAACCATAAAACTGCAACATATTTTCAACACAGAGAATGACTCTGGATTAGTGACTATGAATCCTGACTGTGGAGTGGCTGCTGTAGAAAGCAGAGAACATTCTGTCCAACAAAAGTAACACATATAAAGAAGGACCACTGAGTGTTGTAGTTCCAATTAAGGTTGGCTTGTGCTTTCCAAGGTTTCTGTGTCCCAGGCTCAAGCAGACGTGGCAATAGTGAACTAGGCTAAAGATTTTCCACTAATATTCTTGGGAAAGTCGGGGTCTCCTCCTCACACAAGTGGCCAATGTTGAGGAGAATAGTCCAGGTGACTGTTACATGAAATGGCTGGAAAGAGGAATAGGCATTCCGACAACTTTCGAATGCTTGGGATGTGGGGATTACTTACCTCTGCAATAACTGCTGGTTGAAACTGTGGCAAATGGTGTACAAAGACACATGACCCACAGATCCATGGTGAAAAAACACTGCCCCAAGCTGATTTTGCCCAGCCAGTATCAGAGGTATTCCACATTATATCTGAGGGAGTCAAATTCATCCAACGCCTGATGATAAAGCAGAGGTGAAAAACATGCTATATAGAGTGTGAGGGACTCAGGCACAGCTCACTGTGCAATTCAAGGAAAGGGCAGGAGGCTTCCATTAGGAGACATAGTGCCAACAAGTCAGGCTCTGTAGAAAGTTTGTAAGTGTTGAAGGGTCTTAAACATTCTCTTATTTCCCTCCATTCCCTCCTGTTTAACATTTCCAGCATTTGCTTTTCTCCTGAACAGTGCACAACATCCTTGGCAGAATCTGGATCTAGCTCAACGCCGAAACGGATCATTTGGAGTAAGCTAACACCAACTCATGGAGTAGAGACATCAGCTAAGGCACATCTAATTTCTCTTGGAAACTAACTAAGTTACTTCTATGGACTTTCTATCACCAACTTTCAACTTGCAATGTCTTGGATTTTCATGAACAATTCCACTCCTTGGGAATCATAAATAGAAGATGCTTCATGAAAGTGAATCAGTACCAAGCCACAGATTCAATTTGAACTGTAACTTTTAAGGGATAATGCTATGGCCTAAGGTGGCTTTGGTCCTCAAGGAAGGTTGACCCAATACGAGATCACTTGACTCTTTGCTAACTTGCTTTCCTATAAGGACACTCTCCTTACTGTTCCTCTGCATTCATCCTCTAAGCAACAGAACACCGTGTATGATGATCTGAACTGAGTCTTCAAGAAGCTTTTAATAACAAGGGTTTTACTGTAAGAGGGGAAAGATGAGGAAGAAGCAAGATTCTACAGACATGAAATGCCTGCATTTACTGGAGTTTTTATGGTCACATTTTCAAGTTAATCATGATCATATCACTTAATAATACCTGGAACTGGTTGCAAATCCAATTCCATAACTGCTGTGGGACTGCACCACCATTTTTGGAAAGCCTGTAGTTCCACTAGTAAAATAGACTAGCATTGGGTCTCGACTTCTTGTCTTGACACATTTATGGTCAGCAGATGTCACCCTTTAGAAGAAAGAGTATATGGCAGTCACTACATACAGTTTTCCCCAAAGAAATATTATATTTAAGTTTTAGGAATTAAACAGGACAATAGCCTCAAACTATATGATCTCACAAAATAAATAGCTGCATCAGATATCACAGGTAAGTGTTAGAGAACACACTTTGCCTGTCACAAGTGCACTCTGAACCACAAGGCAAGGAACGAGGAAACTCTGAAGGACCTGA
>NW_008681346.1:3652-23248 GCF_000695815.1 Acanthisitta chloris | reverse complement strand
CGTCGCACCCGCTGCTGCTGCCGGAGCATCCCCGAGCGGAGTTAGCGTGTCCCGGCAGCTTCGCACCTCAGCTCGCGTGGCTTGGGAGCTGTTGTAGGAAAACACCGTACGACAGCCGTGAATGTGCTGTAGTCCTGGTTGCTAATTTTAATTCCCCGTGCAAATCTTACTTGTTTGCTAAGTTAGTTTCTCGAGGATGAAGTGATGAAACCAGCTAGAAGATTAGAAAATGTTCTGCAGGCAGCAGTCGTGTGCCGGGGGAGTGGGTGGGTGAACGAGTAGAACTTTTCTACCTCCTGCCTAGAGTAGATGTTTGGCCTGACTCTTCCGCTCCTGCGATTGAGAAAGGTCAGGAGTTTGTAGATGAGCCACCTGTGGTGTTCTCTGTGTGTGCCCGAGATCAGCAGGCTAACCGCAGTTAGCCTCTGGACTGGCCCAGGATCTCATGCTTGTACTTCTGTGTGAGCTAGTTTTCTCCCTTCTCCTTCCCTTCCTTTCTGCTGTGTAGTCATTTGTGCCATGGTGTTAATACACCTTTGTAGCCTTCTGTGTCTGCCTCTTAAGGTTGCAGTCTAGCTGTTGTTCAAGGGTTAATTTCCAGTAGTGGCCACATTGTTACTCTGGGTTTTTTGTTTGGAAAACCAATGGTTTAATATTTTTTAGTATGTTATCCATCTCATGGAGCAGCTAGCTGAGGCAAGTGATCTGATAGCCCAGCAATCACTAGATTTTTGTAAGAGGGAGGTGCGGAAAGATGCTCTTGGAGGAGGGCAACAGAATGCTGTTTTGTGTGGAAGTAGCCAGTGTTTGGTTCAGATTACACTAATGTGGAGCTGCATCCTTAGATGAACTTGCTTAGCGAAATACTGTGCGTTTTCACTTTCGTGTTTGGAAAGGGTTTTGCTGGATAACCCCACTTGCTGTGATTGAATACTTTTAATGCCCTTCTGCAAAGGGAGAGTATGCTTCTCTATCTGTCTCTCCAAAAGGCCTCTTGCCTACACAGAGACCAAAATTTTTTGATGCCTCTTGTTCGAGAGGTGTTTCAGGAAGATTCAGTTCGTGCTAAGACCTGATTTTAAGAAGATCTAGATCAATGTGGAACTCTCAAAAATGCTGGAAATCTTAAGGAAGAGTGATGCTGTTTACTGAGGAAACAGAGATTGGTGGAGCAGAGCACCAAGTCAGAAGCCAGGTTTCTCCTGGTGCAGCTGTTGGGGAGGGTAAGGGTATTTGCTACAGCTAAGGTGAAAGTTAGTTATATTCTTTTTGGTCTCACTGGCCCTTATGGCATCAGAAGTAAGGTAATTCAACTCACTGCTCCGGCAGAAAATGGTATTTAGAGTAGCTTTTCTGCAGAGTTAACAAGTTGATCTGCTGAGCATGAAAAGTGAGGTGAATGCTGGGAGGAATCTGTGCAGGGAGGTTGAGGGTGGGCAAGGGAACATAAATTGTCTCCTAATGACAGCTGAGCTGCTAGAGAACTTGGTGTAATGTGTGTTGCTTCACTTGCATTTTAACCCCATTTTAAGTACTTTATTTATCCACCACAGTTTCCTTCTTTCAAAAAGTCTGTATTCTCTCCCTTCTCGGTTTATTTTATTTTCAGGCTTCATTTACTTTTTGTGGTGTTGCCCTCTGGGGAAGGTCTTTAAGGCAGTTACTTCCCCAGAGCTTTTATATTCTAGCTAGATTTATTGGCCAACTGTTTCAAGCTGTAATAGAGTTGTGCCTGAAGACAGTAGTGGTCAGTTAGGAGGAGGTGTGGCTCAGTTGATGAGAAGATGACTGCAGGGCAGAATTAGCGATGGCCACTGCTGAAGCAGTGCAGGAAGCCAGTGTTGGATTAACTGGGAGATGCCTGGTCAGGGCCTGAGGGCAGAGATAAAGATGGATGGGGAAGACAGGACTGGAGCAGTGGCTGTCTGCTTGCCAGTTATAGAATTTTCCAGATTTTGAGGCACAGGTTTGAAGCAGCAGTTCCTTGATTTAGCCACCCATCCTCTGCAATGTTAATGCAGTTGCCCTACTTTAAAGTCATGTGCTGCCCTTAACACCATTGCAGGATTTAAAAAGTCTGGTTGAGACTGTTGTTGCACCTCCTTTTCTGCTGCACTGATCCGTTTGTTTATACACCAGAAAAACGTTTGGTGAAGGCTGTGATGCTCAAAATCTCTGTATGTGAAAAGGGTTAGATACAAGGGCAGTACTTGGTGCTCTGGGCCCCTGGAAGCTCATTTAGAGGTCTCTCAGATGTACTACAGAGGAACAAACCAATGTTTTGTAACAAATAGGCTGTCAGTGATAATAAGACTATCAGAAGCTTTTTTTTTTATTTTATTTTAAATGTTTTATGGAATTATATCCTTCTAAAAAGTCAGTTGGGTTTTTTTCCAGTGGAATTCTGTTGAATAATCACTTTTCTTCCCTTTTCTGACTCTAGCCCCTCCCGCCATTACTCCTTGTGTAGCTCATGTTTCTTGCTTCAGGAAACTCCCTGATCATCTCAATGTGTTACTCTTCTGCTAAGCACTCTCTTCAGTCTCACTTCTCTTCCTCTTGGCTGGAGAAAGCCTTCTCCAGTCCTTTGTCACTCCTGCAATTCACTGCAACTCATCTTTCCTGCTGGAAGATCTCTCTGGCTCTGCATGACCTCTTCAGCAGCTTTTGCCTCACAAGTGTTGCCAGTGAACTCTTAATCCAGCTCTGCTTCTGACTCCATTCCTCCTGAAAGCAACTTGCCACCACACATACCAGCTTCGAGGCAAGTTATGATCTGTCAGGAACGACAAGTAGCTGGAAAGTCCATGTGATCAGAGAGAGAAAGAAAGAAAAAGTTGAGGGCTGTGGTCTAAACTGGGAAAAGGAAGGACAGATTTGGTATATCTGCAGTAGGGCAGTTGTGGGACTGGAGAAAGAGAGAATCAGAAGTTGCCCAAGAGCAGTGGAGGACTGGAAGCACAGTGCAATACATCTCTGTTCGCTATCCACCCTTGAAGGGAGAGGTGGTCAGGTCTGTAACCAAATGATTTTCTGAATGAGCTGCAGCTGCTCCTTCACTCCCTTTTAATTTAAGAGTTCAGGATGCTGTAGCTTCCAACTGTAGCATGGCAATAAAAATATGAGAATGTGTACATTGTATTTCTGACTCTGGTAATAAAAGCTGGTTCTTGGCTGCTGGTTGGGGTTAAACCATGACAATTTAAACTCTTGAGTATAATTTCTGGGTGATTTTCAGAACCCTGTGATGTAGGAAAGTTATACACAGAGCCTGGTATCGAGACATTCCAGTAAAAAAGCTCTATAATGCAGTGAAATATGGTTTGGTTCTTTCTGTAGCCTGACTTAAGTTTCCAGTTCTCTCAGTGTAGATCCGGAGTCCATCTCAGCCTGAGCTCCTGAGATCCTGTCACCATGGAGACTGAAAGTGAGCAGAACTCCAACTCCACCAGTGGGAGCTCCAGTTCTGGAGGAAGCACCCGTCCTCAGATATCGCAGATGTCTCTTTATGAGCGACAGGCAGTACAGGTGAGACTGTCCTGGGATGTTCTGGGTTATGTTATGTTCTGGGATGGCATATGCATTGGTGGAAGGTGGTGGTGAGCCCTTTGGTGTTCCTCTGAGTTGTTGTGTGTCAAAGTGGGAGCATGCTTGAAGGACTGTTGTGTTTTCAGATTTAGAAATTCTTAACGCTAGGCCTGATGTTTAGTTCTTGCAGCCTGAAGTTTCGTGTTTTATAGGTAACTCCTTCAGTGTCCACACTCTTAGATTGAATCTGTATTGTGATCCAATAGATTGATTTTAGTCTGCTGTTCTAGAACAAGTCATTCAGTTTACCATCTCAGCTCCTCTAAGTAGTATATGCCCTCCATAAACATTCCACATGGAGACACATCTGCCTGTGTGAGCATGCACATCCCCAGATTCCCAGAGTTTATTAAAGTCTTCCAAATATGCTTTCTGCTTCCTGGAATACACCTGTGATTCAGTCTGTTACCAAATTTGTGACTGTACTATGTATTTTGATGTGCTGTTCTAGTGCCTGTGTTCTTTCATGTGGTCTAGGGATGTTGTCATGGCTGTTATTTATTTCTTCATTGGTCTCTTCAATCATTTCAAGGGCAGGCAAGTTTTGACAATTGGCTTTTCCTCTTTACCTAGGCCCTGCAGGCACTCCAGAGACAGCCCAATGCAGCCCAGTACTTCCATCAGTTTATGCTCCAACAGCAGCTTAACAGTGCCCAGCTTCACAGCTTGGCTGCTGTCCAGCAGGTGAGTTGCCAAGGGGCAGGAGGAGAGGAGTTGGATCATTCACTGGGGAAGATCCAGAGATTCTCTTTTTATACAGTGCTTGGTGCAGCAAGGCTATCCTGTCCCTAATGAGACAGTGACTCTCTAAACACATTGTTTTAAAACTAGCAAACTGGAAGCTTGATGCAAAGATTCATTCGTTTTTCAGGTACAAAGCAGGGAAGATAAAATTTGGCGTTCCCTTCAGGAAACTTGCTCTTCAGAGACCTTATGAGTACCCCCTGCACCTTCTTTAAATAAAAGATGGGTGGTTAAATCTGCAGTGGATTAATTAAAGTGAACGGTGGATTCATACCTCTCTGATAATAAACATGGTTGTGTTTGCATGAAATTTCAGGCAGTATCTCTACATTTTCTGTTTTGAAACTTAGTAGCCCATGTTGTCTTTACCAGCAAGAGGATCTGGGGTGGATCTCGTCTAGTCAGGAAGGTGGTTTTTTTAATTGAGATATATTTCTACAAATAAAGGTGTTTTGTGATGTGTAATTGTGGAATGATATTTTTTTACCAACTTAGCCCACCTACCAGACTTTATCATCAGTTGAAGAAGGATTATGTGGGATGTGAATTTAGTTCTGTTTGTATAACAATATCTCAATAGCTGTACTCCTTGGCTGTTAGTCCAGGATTTAGTTCTCAAAATCCCTACCTGTAGTTTTATATAGTATAGAGGGAATAGAATCCTCTCACCAGTTTTGCACAAATCTTAGTTACAAAACTAACTAAACTCATGCAGTGGAATTCCTGTGGGATTGGAGGTGATGGTGCATGGAGGAAGAAATCTATCAATATTTACATTCCTCCACAAACCATATGTGCTGTAATCTGAAATTTGTTACTTGAAATGCTATCGTTGCATTGTTACTGAGCGCCCAGTAAGGCATGTACCCATGGGTGAAAAGACTGAAGGTCATGCATTGTAAAGGTCTGTTGTCCACGGCCTGTGGAGGAGGTACCCAGTTGAATTGCTGCAGTTGATTTGTAGGTCACAGCAGAGATTTGTGCTCCTGTTCTCAGGAATGTTCTCAAATGATGAGACTAGGTGTTCTGACAAAGCCAAATAATTGGGTTGGTTTGAAAAGTTTGTTCCAGGTACATTTCTCTTGTCAATCTCTCTTGCAGGCTACAATTGCAGCCAGTAGACAGGCCAGCTCCCCCAACACTAGCACCTCGCAACAGACCACCACCACCCAGGCTTCTGTAAGTAAAACTGCTCCCTCACACACATCTTGAAGCCTCCCTCCCACTTCCCACCTTGTTCTTTCTCCTCTTTGTCTTTTAAGACAGCAGTCAGCCACACAACTTCTAAGAATGCTGGGAATCCACAAGATGCAGACAACTTTGAGGATTCGGGGTGTTACAATTATTGGTGGGGGTTAAGGAGACCAGAGATGGTTTCTGAGTGGGAGAGGCCTCTTAGCTGGAAAGGTAGGCATAGGTCTCTGTTTGCTGAGACTTTGGGGATATGTTGTCATGGGTTAGAAAGGGCTCAGGACTCTTTCTTACAAGAGAGTCATGAGCAGCTTGAAAAGGAATGCTCTTTTTGTCTTGGGCAGAGTAGTAGTCTGTTGAATGAGAGGATATCTGATTTCATAGTGAGTATTGGGGAGCTTGGATTTATTCAGAAAGTAGATGAGTTGGTAGGGTAGAGAAGGGTTTGTGGGTTTCTTACCTTTGCTTGAGAGTCTGGAGAGAATGATGTATTTGTTTTGGACCTCTTATTGCAGTTGCATGCTAACAGCAATACTCAAGCTCAGCATACAAATGAGATTAGTATCCAGGGCTTTGGTTAGTTTAGATTGCATAGCCTCTAAAACAAGAACTCTTTTCTTCTTGGTCCCCTGTGGGATACAGGAAAAAATGTAAAATGTCTGTTCTGGCTGTACCCCAGTAAGCAAATTTGTACTTATTTCTTTGCCTCCATCTCTTCATATATGATTCGGGGCTTTTTTCTGTTCTAAGATCAACCTAGCCACCACATCAGCTGCTCAGCTGATCAGTCGGTCACAGAGTGTGAGTTCCCCCAGTGCCACCACCCTGACACAGTCTGTGCTCCTTGGGAACACCACCTCACCGCCTCTCAACCAGTCACAGGCCCAGATGTACCTCCGGGTAAGACACGTGCATGCAAAAGGTGTCCTCTCCATGAACCCCACTTACTAGCCACTTCACTGTTTCACTGCTTGGGATTACCAACACCTTTGGACTAACTCTGGGTTTAAGGATGTTGCAGTATATTTTAAAATCAAATGGGGAATCTCTTGTCCCAAAAAACACAAGTTTGACTTCGGGCTCAACTTTTGAGTGTAGATGAACTCTGTATTGTGTGGCACAAGTGAGAATGTTAAGAACTGTGTTTGTCTCTGCTCTGCATAGATGTTAAAGATCCCATAGCACTTCTCACTAGAGTGTAAATCTGCAATATATGTCCTAGACTTGAATATAGCTCAGAGAAAGAAAGTTACTCTTCTGGTTCAGTGCTGGAACAGATATGTGGTAAATTACTCTTCTGCCACTGATGAGCTCAGGGATGCAAGTTAGGATTCAAGTAAGTCTAGAAACATAGCTCAGTGTGAGCAAATATGTCATCCTTTTAATTTCTTTGAAGTGCAGGTAAATAGAAAGCATTAGGCTTGACTGTATATAGTCTGGGGTTTGATTGCCTACTTGAAAAATATTTTCTGTGTCTCTGTTGGCTTCAGATACAGATTGTAATCCCTTTCTTTTCAAGCAGCCCTTATCTTGGATGTATGTCTTTCATCACTGTTTCTCAACCAGTCCCAGATATGAAAAGTCCATCCACCAGTCCCATCTGCAAATTCAATGATACCTCAGTCTTTTAACCAGCCTTGGGCAGTTCTGTGGGAATTGGCCCAGACGCGTATTTGATAGAAGGGTGCTTGTTTCCATAAGGAAACTATTCCCAGTTTTCTGCTCCTGAGGGTTATGTTCAGTGTTACAGTGCAGGGAGGGCTGGGGATTTTGCAATGTGTGACATTGCAGCCCAGTGTTGCTTTGTAATCTGTTTGCTTGTGGTTCGTTGTCTTTCCGTCTCTCTTCCCTTCCATTCCTTTCATTCCACATCACAGCCACAGCTGGGGAACCTGTTGCAGGTAAACCGGACCTTGGGCCGCAATGTCCCTCTTGCCTCCCAACTCATCCTGATGCCCAACGGGGCTGTGGCTGCTGTCCAGCAGGAGGTACCACCCACTCAGTCTCCTGGGGTCCATGCAGACTCAGACCAGGTCAGTGACACACTCTCCCAGAGTCCTCCCTTTCCCCTGCTTTCTAACACTCCACACTCTGGTCTTCGTTTCAAGCTGTCCCTGTATAGTAGATGAGCTCTGTTTTATCCACAACCTGTGTCCATGTGCAGGCAGGAGATTCTGTTCTCTTTTGCCACCATGTTGGCTTTTTGCCTCCAGAGATGGGATTCATTTCTGCTTAAAATTTCTGAGGTGAGCCACAGCCTGGATCGATCCCATCTTCATGGTTTCTTGGTTGTCCTTGTGCGAAAAGAACTGTTGAGTTCTATGTCCAGTTTTCAGTTACTTTGCAATTAAAGTCTTTGCCAGAGGTAGTATTCCTTCACCCAGTTGGTTTGTTCTTGTAAAGATGCCAAATACTGAACAGGCCACAAGGTCTTGGCTCCTGCATTCATCTGTAAGTAATTCTCCAGGTCA
Organism: Acanthisitta chloris; assembly: GCF_000695815.1. Classification (NCBI taxonomy): domain Eukaryota; kingdom Metazoa; phylum Chordata; class Aves; order Passeriformes; family Acanthisittidae; genus Acanthisitta; species Acanthisitta chloris. The sequence goes on along the minus strand of NW_008681346.1, from coordinate 15,254 downwards.
GGGAGCTGTCATGGCTTTTAATTTACCTTTTCCTATCCCACTCATTCTTGGGATTTCCAGTTACTTCATATTTTTCTTGTATGGAGCACTTTCTTTGAAGAAAAGTCAGCCATGATCAGACTTTGAAGATAACATTGCATTTGAAGGAGAAGTAAATACAGAGGATGGCAGCATCAAAATTCAGAGGAACTGGTAAAATTGGAAAGGATGTGGCCATGAGTAGATCCGTGGACCTGCTGAGTGGAAAGCCCTGCACAGGGGGAGGAGGCAGGTGGCACAAAAATTGAAAAGGAATGACTGGTCTTTAAAGGAGTATCTCAGTGCTATTAGAGCCGTGCTAAACTGGGTCCTACCAATGCAAAGGTATGGCAAGCAGGTCTGAAGGCTGTCACATGCCTTGGAGAAAGATGGTATACTTAAATGCTGGTCACAGAGTGCCATGAGATCTTTAATTTCCATCAGAGATGGGGCAGAAGGGAGTTCAGGATAATGTGCTTCCTGAGGAGGGCCGTGCCTGAGCTTTGCCCTACAGTATTAACTGCTCACATGTGACTTGATGCATCAACATAGCTTGCATCCCAGTAGAGTGTGTTGCTTTCATGTTCTCTGTCAAACTTCCAGCAAGTAACATACATAAAGCAAATGAATTCTGTTTTGTGTGTCTGTTTCTAGGTGCAGAACTTGGCTGTGAGGAGCCAGCAGACCTCAGCTAGTAATGCCCAGCTCCAAGGCTCTGCTCAGAAGGCAGCTCTGCCAGGAAGCTCCCAAGCTTCGGGCCTACCACAGGCCACCAGCACGGGCCAGACCGTGACAGTGGCTCAGGCTTCCTCTGGCAGTGCAGGCCAGTCCCTCAACCTGAGCCAGGGGGCAGCAGGCAGCAATGGTGTCTCTGGGGGTGTGGTGGCAAGCGGTGGGAACCAGACCTCAATGGGATTGAGCCAGACCTCCTCGGCAAGTGTTGCTGGCAGTTGCCAAAGGAAAGGCACAGGAGTGGTTCAGCCGTTACCGATAGCAGCTGCCCAGGCCGTGACCATCAGCCAGGGAAGCCAGACAGAGACAGAGAATGCAGCCACAAAGAAGGGTGAAACAGACAGCAGTGGACAGCAAACGGTGGGCATGAACCTGACCAGGACCGCTACACCAGCACCCAGCCAGACATTGATCAGCTCAGGTAAGTGCAGACCTGTTCCTTCTCTTAAAGAGTACTGGGCTCTCTCAAGAATGACACTGGAAAGCTTCATAGTGAGAGGTTTTCAAACACACCTCCCAGCTTTAGGGTTCCCAGAGACTTGTCTCAAGGGATTATCCCTCTCTATTAGCACAAGAAATTGATTAGTCGCTTATGTCCTCTGCAAGTAAGCTGCCAGTCATTTAGTACCTCAGTGACTCAAACCAGTGCAGTGGCTGCCTGCCTTGTTGTTTTTGTTGCTGTTCACAGCTGCACTGTTGCTAACTTTTCTGCTCTGTTTTTATCCCCACTCTCTGTTTGTATAGCAACATATACACAGATCCAGCCACACTCGCTGATCCAGCAGCAGCAGCAGATCCATCTGCAGAAGCAGGTGGTGATCCAACAGCAGATAGCCATTCATCACCAGCAGCAGTTCCAGCACCGCCAGTCCCAGCTCCTCCACACAGCCACCCATCTCCAACTGGCCCAACAGCAGCAACAGCAGCAAGCAGCATCTCTGACCCAACAGCAGCAGCAGGCTCAACCTCCGCAGCAGCAGGCTCCACCTCAAAACCAGCAGCAGGCTCAGACCCTTGTGGTGCAACCTATGTTGCAGTCCCAGCCACAGCCTTTGCAGCTCCAGCAGGATGGTCCTTGCCAGCCAGCTACCAAATCAGCTATAACAATTCAGTCAAAATCTCTGGTCACCCCCATCAAACCGCCTCAGCTTGGGCCTGCCAAAATATCAGCAACACAGCAGCCTCCACCACACATCCCAGTGCAGGTAGTGGGTACTCGGCAGCAGGGCTCAGGCCAAGCCCAAGCACTGGGTTTGGCTCAAATTGCTGCAGCAGTGCCGACATCCCGGGGAATGCCAGCTGTAGTCCAGCCTGTTTCCCAAGCCCATGCTGCTTCCCCATCATCTTCAGCTCCAGCATCCTCACAGGAAGCTCCCCCTCTCACCACAGGGGTGAATTTGGCACAAGTTCAAGGCACAGCCCACATGGTGAAGAGCCCAGCTTCCTCTCCAGTTGTGGCTCAGATGCCAGCAGCATTCTACATGCAGTCTGTCCAGTTGCCAGTAAGTGATACCATTGAGAAGGAGAGTAGCATATGGATTCTCTTTGTTCATTCCTAGGACACCAATCGCAGTCCAGGCCCAGGTCAGTGGGATGGGATGGGTAAGGGCTTTGGGGAAAGGGATGTGGAGTCTTTTTTACGCTCAAAAACACTAATTCTGATACAGCCCCTGGGGTTACTGACTGCAAGCATTTCTCTTCCACATTACCATTCAAAGGCTTGCACGAAGTAAATAGGTGCCCCAAATGGGGTAAGTGTCTGCATCACATAATAAGTATCACGTTTAACGGTGTGGTGGGTTGACCTTGGCTGGCTGCTGGGTGACCACCAAGCTGCTACTCTATCACTCCCCCTTCAGAACAGGACAGAGGATGAAAAATACAATGAAAAGTTTGTGGGTTGAGATAAGGATGTGGAGATCACTTGCCAATTACCATCATGGGCAAAACAAACTCAGTTTAGGGAAATTAATTTATTTTACTGCCAATTAATCAGAGTAGGATCATTGGAAATAAGAACAAATCTGAAAAGCATGTCCCCCCTTCTTCACAAGCTCAACTTTACTCCTGACTCTTCTACCTCCTTCTTGTGAGTGGTGGAGGAGGATAGAAAATGGAGGTTGTGGTCAATTCAAAAGGTTTTGTCTCTTCCTCATGCTTTTTCCTGCTGTAGTATGGGATCCCTCCTCTGGGATACGGTCCTTCATGAACTTCTCCAGTGTGGGTCTTTCCCTCAGGCTGCAGTTCATTTGGATACTTTTGGGTCACAGACCCCTTGGTGTGTGGTACCAGCCACTGATTCTAGGCCTCAGAGGATCCCCTAGCAACAGGCTATGCAGAGGAAAACAAAGATGATTCATGTTCCACAGGCCTCGTCCATGCTGCTGTGAATTGTCCAGCTAGGGCCTGCCTAAATCCCAGGGACAACAGCACTTTGCCACCTCAGATATCCTTATCCATTTGCTGAGATTGTTTCTAAGCTGTCTGCTTCTTCAGGAAGATGTCACAAGATTTGTTTGATTTTTAGAGTGAGGGAACAATTCTGCTCTTAGTGAACATGTATCCCTTACTCTTTTGACTCTCCTTACTTGAAACAGATCTGATTTAACCAAAAGCCTGTTCAGAAACTGCTGCGTGAATGTCATTCCATTTCTTCCTGGAATAATTCTTTGATGTTCACATAGTATCTTGGTGGTATATGAATGTATCAGCATGAATTGGGACACCAGATCCTAGTCTGTGGTATGGTAGTGAGCCTTCTCAAGTTTTGTTCTTTGCTAGGCAAATGCTCCTAAGTATGTACCATGAGGGAGCTAGAGACATCTCCAGAAGGAACCAGGCTGGAAATGAAGTATGATGGAGCAGGACGCATCTTTTTTTCTTTTTCTTTTTTTTCCTTCGATCTGTCTTGTTCTTTGCTTTGGAGCTTCTCTATCTGCTCATATGTTCCTCTGTATTCATGCAGGGCAAATCTCAGACCTTAGCAGTAAAGCGCAAGGCAGAGTCAGAGGAGGAGAAGGAGGAGTCGCCCAGTGTCACTGCGCTGCTGCCTGCCAGGTCCTCTCCTGTGACAGACAGCCCCAAAAACGTGGAGGAGAAGAGTGGCCTTGGAGGTGAGGTACAAAGGAGAGCTCTACTTTGTATGTTGATGATCTGATCTCATATTCCGTTTGAAGTAGATGGAGCAAAGGTAACTGACTCCTGTCCTGCTGTTAACTTTCCAGATAATTCTGATACTGCTGCCATTGCAACCCCAAATACCACGTCAAGTGAAGGAGCCTCAGTCACCCCCACCTCTGCTTCCACCCCAAACCTGGCAATGATGTCACGTCAGATGGGAGACTCCAAACCCCCACAAGCCATTGTCAAGCCTCAGATCCTCACACACATCATTGAAGGCTTTGTCATCCAGGAAGGAGCAGAGCCCTTTCCAGTAGGGATCTTCTGTTGAGGGGGAAGGAGGTGTAGCACCCTCTTGGGAGGGTGGCGGGCTTCCTCCTATCCAAAGATGTATCTTTCCCCTTGTTCTAACTCAGCATTTTTGACCTGAGACACAGACAGTGAAAAGGAGGGGAAAGAAGGGAGGTGTCACGTATGAAGCAACGCATTAAGAGATGGCATTAAAGAGAATGGGTTGAAAGGAATAAAACAAGTGTTTTGTGAACTGGTTACTCCAGTAGTCCCCAAAGCAATAATTCATGCAGGAATTTTAAGGTGGTTCTTCTCTCTGATTTTCAGTGAGGGAAAGATGCACTGCATTTTGAACATGCAGTGAGGGAAGTTAAAGCAAGTAAGGGGAAATGTAGTTACGTGGAATTGCAGGCTATTCAAGGCAGATAATACTTTGACATCTTTGAATGAAGCCTCAAGCCTCTGAGTCAGGAAGGAGTAATAAATTCATTCAGCATCCCTCGTTCCCTATTAGGCAGAGGGATTCTTCTGAGCTGAGGTGTGAGCGGCATATGCCTTGCAGAGGGCAGCGGACACAGAGAATCGTTTAGTGATGAATCCAACTCTTTCTTTTACTATCCAGGTGGGTTGTTCTCAGCTATTGAAAGAATCTGAGAAATCGCTGCAGGGAGATGCTCCTTCTGGCCAGAATGAAAACCTGTCCAGCAATTCTCTAGGAGAGGACAGTGCTTCTATGGGTGAGTTTCAGCACCAGAAGGCCTAGATAGTGTTACGGAGAGTTTCTGCTCTCTGGTACTCTATTACTAACTTTATACTTTATGGGCTTGTCTCTCTGCCTGGTAACTCCTTAGAGTCAGGGAGCTATGGATGTGGGATCTTCTCAAGTGCCAGAAAACAATACTTTTTTGTTGTTGTTAATATGATCTAACACATCCTGTGTCAGTAATAAGCAGAAGAATCTGAACTGTACATGTATGTAATGACTGTGAAGGTTGTGTAGACACAGCAGAGAGTGTAATGATTGAGAGTTTCCCCATAGCCCTGTAGGATGTGAGGGATATGCTATATTTTGCTTGTTCTGTGAAATGGTACTGATGAGAAAAAAACCCTGCTCTGTTCAATATCCTGGGTTCCTAATTAGTGGAGATTCTGCCTCTATTTTCCCAGGTTCTTCCCCAAGCTAGCTACTTACTAGGTTCAGTAGAACATGGTGCTAGGAATCTGTCTGCTCAGAAGAATAATAGAATGGGGAATCATTGTGTGTGTGACCTGCTTCAGTTCAGATCATCACCTGTTGTATCTCTGTATCTCACTAGAACTTGATAAGAAGGCAAACTTGTTGAAGTGTGAATATTGTGGGAAGTATGCCCCAGCAACCCAGTTCCGTGGCTCCAAGAGGTTTTGTTCCATGACCTGTGCTAAAAGGTAATAATAGCAAGTCATCAGTTTCCTTATCTCTGACTACACATTTTCTAGAACTGGATATGTGCTCCTTCTCAAGTAGTATACAAGACTTTAGTACATCTGAACCTTCCTCTATGGGACATATTGGCTTCAGAGATCCTTTAGGACTCTAAATGATTTGTGAATGCTTCTAGGTCCAGAGAGATGGATATGGTGTTGAGTATAAACAGGATTTCTGGCTTGCTCATAAAATGAAGGGGGATGTTCTGGGGCTCCAAAGAACCTCTCTTCAGTGAAGCACACATTTCACTGACTAAATAAATGCACACCGATAGCTTTCTGATGCATTGGTACCAGACAAAAACACAAGGGAGCATTGGGGGGAAAACAAGTTAGACTAGTTAGGCTAACTGTTGATAGCTGTTGAACTGACTCCTGTTGATAGCACAGTGCTTGTTATGGGTCTTTTTTCCCTTAGGGGAATGACTTAATTGACCCTTCAGATGTTAGAACAAGACTCTGTTGTCCAGATATTGCTTGTGTCAGAAGTCTGGACTGGTTCCTTCCAAGAGTTAGTCTTAGAAGGAGGAGGAACAGAACTTGATGGTAAAGAGGAGTTTTATCCCCATCTAGAGCAAGGAGAAATATTAGGTTTAGATAGTTGCTGTTTCCTGACTGCTGCTCTGCTTCTGCTCATTTGAGGTACAACGTCAGCTGCAGCCATCAGTTTCGGCTGCAGCGAAAGAAGATGAAGGAATTCCAGGAATCTAACTATGCTCGTGTGCGCCGACGGGGACCACGGCGCAGCAGCTCCGAAATTGCTCGAACAAAGATCCAGGGCAAGCGCCACAGGGTAAGGCCATAGTCTTGTTGGGGCAGGTATCTCTGAGGTGTCACTGCTGGATGTACCACTTTGTCACAGTAGATGTAGTTGTACTACATGCCAGGTGCACACTGGCATGCTTGTTACACAAGGCACAGTGAGCTGTTCTAATCGCTCATCTACTGCAGAAAGTGGATTCACATTTGTACTTGTTCTTTTCAGTTTGTGTTCACTCCTATCTGTGTCTCGAAGGTCTCAGTGAGTGAGATCAGCCTTTGTAGAAAACAATCCACTTTTGCTATTTGATTAGCAGTCTTCCACATGAGTGGCTTGGATCAGATTATAGAAGAATTGAGTGAGCTTCAGTGCTTATGTGAGGGAGTTGTTGTGTCAGCTGCCCCTGGACCAACAGCCTGAGACAATTGTTCCAGACTATTAGGACAAATTGTGCTGTTCCCAGTGTCTTCTTTTGCAGCTAGTAATTATGAATTTCTTGCAAAACACCTTTTGTTCTTTTTTTCTTTCCTATGTGCTTGTAGGGCCAGGAAGACTCGAGTCGAGGCTCTGATAACTCTAGCTATGATGAAGCTTTGTCCCCTACATCTCCAGGACCCCTGTCAGTAAGAGCCAGTCATGGAGAGAGGGACCTGGCAAACTCTAGTATGGCCCCACCTACCCCAGATCTACATGGCATCAATCCAGTCTTCCTGTCCAGCAATCCTAATCGTTGGAGTGTGGAGGAAGTGTATGAGTTCATTGCATCACTGCAAGGTGAAGTTAAGATCCTCTCCTGCACTCCTGTGATCCAGTACCATGGGGAGATTTGTTGGCTCCTTTTCTGGAAAGGAAATGGTGTCACTGTTGCCTAGTGCTTTTGTACAAGTTTCTGAATTGGAGTAGGTCATACAGATGGATTCTCAGGATATATTTCTCAAGTAGCCTGTGTCCTCAGGCAGACTGGACTAGAGTGGGGAGGGGGGTTGCTTAGAGTCCTAGCTTGTTTTTCTGTACCTGCCAGAGGCTCAAAGAATAGGAACGAGGGGAGTGCCCAGCACACATTTGTTTCTTACTGTCTTTTTTTTTTATATGTTCCACAGGGTGCCAGGAGATTGCTGAGGAGTTTCGATCACAAGAAATTGATGGCCAGGCCCTGTTGCTTCTGAAGGAGGAACATCTCATGAGTGCCATGAACATCAAGCTGGGACCAGCTCTCAAGATCTGTGCCAAGATCAATGTCCTCAAGGAGACCTAACAGCTCTGAAGCCAGAGGTCTCACTTTTGCTCTGGTCCCAAGGCAGCTGCCAGTTTTGGAGCTTCCTGCTGGGGCGGGGAAGAATGGGACAGTCCCCTATGGTCTTGCATTCAAGAGGAATAAGAAGGAATTTAACTGATTGAAACTGCCATGCACAAGACCATGTCTTAGTCTCTTAATGGTGCTATGAGGTTGAAGAAAACTGCCCTGGGGCCTTTAAACAACTTTCCTTCTTCCTGATTTTGAATATGCCTCCTATATGTACCACATAAATATGTGAAGGGGATCTCTTTCTGTCTTAGAAGACTTCTGAAAGGGAACTGCCCTTACCCCTTTTTGCCACAGCAGGTCTGCTAGATCTTAGTTTTCAATATCACTGCCGGAACTTGAGGCATAGGAAGAGCTGGCCCCACATGGACATTGGGAGCTTCTGTGCTTGGGGCTTTTATGAAGGGGAACTAGAAAATTCCAAGTGACAGAGGTGGACAAACAAGAATTTGAGTAAAAGGAGCTGCTGCTGTTCCACTCTTAAAAATACCTAGGCTGCTCATGAACTGGGCTTAACAGCCATTCCAGCGTGCATACCAAATGAAGGCCAGTGGCAATAGGAGCTGTCTTGTCTTCATTCTGCATGTGTACAGGAGACAGTAAAGCTAAAGTGTTGTGGCAGCTATTCGCTCCAGGTGCTCCTCTCAGTACCAGTCAGAGGATTTTTCCTGAGTACTCATGACGAAGTGTTGGGAAAATTAAGGGGATGGGGATTGACTTACATTAGGGAACCTTGCAGCACTAGGTTTGTCTTCCCATTGTGCTAGGGCATAATTTACAGATCCAAAGCAGTCTCCAGAAGCACCAAGGCTCTTCATGAAGTGGGCTGGTCTGGTTTTTTTTTTTTTTTTTGGGGGGTTTTGGTTTTTGGGTTGGTTTTTTTTTTTTGGTGTTATCAGTTTGTATTATTTTTGTGTCTGTCTTCATTATCCTCAGGAGAGCTTATGGGACAAAGTTTAAGCTGGCAGGATTGTACCGCCTGCCTCAGGCTTTTTTGTTGTTGTTGTTGTTGTTGCTGTTGTAAAACAAATATTTCTGTTCTTCAGTTAGAAAAAAACAAACACACGGCCTGCAAGAACTAAATACTAAACCTTTAATGCTACTTCTCATTCCTACTTCTCCTTCATTATCCTCAGGAGAGCTTATGGGACAAAGTTTAAGCTGGCAGGATTGTACCGCCTGCCTCAGGCTTTTTTGTTGTTGTTGTTGTTGTTGCTGTTGTAAAACAAATATTTCTGTTCTTCAGTTAGAAAAAAACAAACACACGGCCTGCAAGAACTAAATACTAAACCTTTAATGCTACTTCTCATTCCTACTTCTCATTTTAGGCAAACCTTTAATGCTACTTCTCATTCCTAAGGGGTATAATTTTTGTTTAGGCTGAGTTTCTCCCAGTCAGCCCTTCCAAGTTTGGTGTCTTTAAGGACTAAATTGGTATTCTGAGGTTTTGTAACCAAATTGTCAAAGGTGAAAACCTGGGCAGAGTTCTTCTCTTCCAGAAGCATCTCTGCTTCAAAGAAACAGGCAAAAAACCTGAAGAAGTTACACAAACCACGAAGAGGTAAGTGCCCTCTAGAGCCAAATACCTGAAATCAAGATGGTGTTATAAAACCATGTGTCTCCACTTTTCTGTTTTCAGAGGTTTCACATGCATATTTGAGTGAAATGTAAGACTGTTGCGTGGAAAGCAACCTAGTGTTGCAGGAAAGCTATAGTAGCATGGGAGAAGGCCTACTAACATAGGTAGGAAGACATTAGAGATCTTTGGGATGGGCTCTTTATTGACCCTTGTTAGAAAAAGGAAGGAAAGTACTTGGTAGATGGAAAAAATATGGCCGCAGCTTCCCAGTTTTAACTCTACTGTTGAATCTCACTTTTGTGACATCCTTGTTCCTGTGAGAGAAGACTTGAGACTTTTGGAATGAAAACCGGCCCAAAGGAAGCTGCATGTGCTTGCTTGCACCCTGATAACACTATTTGGTCTGATGTAATCTGGGGACAGGGAAGGGGAATGTTAAAATCAGCAATGGGCAGAGGAAGGCTGCCCTTAAATCGTTTTATTGTTAGCAGGCTGGGTGTGATAAAACTGTTTAGTTTGACCCTTGGCAGCAGGGTAGGCAGGCAGCTAGCCTGCTGCTGTTAACTAGCTACTTCTGAGGACTGGATTTTATTTCAGTCAAATGGGAAGGCTTCACTTGTTCATTTCATGTTCAGTGTTCTTAATAAAAAAATGCTTGTTCAGTCTTTGCAGGTCTGGCTGCTTTTTAACCCCCCTCCCAAACTGGATGTTCCCTGCGTGTTTGAGAAGTGCAACCTTCATCACAATGTTACTTTTGATTTTCTTTGTTGCAGCGAAATACAGAGAAAAATTCATCCATCCATAACTACCTGAGCTTTTAGAGTTTCAGTTTTGAAAGATGTGTATGGCCTTCCCTCTTAAGCCCTAAGGGAACTGGAGTTAATACAAGGTGGCAGCAAGAAACGTGTGCTAACAAGAACAAATTCATTGCTGCCGCTGAGGCACAAAGACCCTTTGGGTAAGAAAGTGCTCTGGCGCCAAAGCAAGCTCCTCTTACATCAGCACAACACTTCACTGGGTTTTTTGGTCATTTTATTTTTGAAAGTTGTGTTTTGTACAAAAAAAATTACCTTAAAACACCACCATGAAAAACAGTAACAACAGACTTAGTGACTTCCTATTTTTCCCATGTTATGAGAAAGATTGAGACTGTAACAAAAGTCCAAAAAGCAGAAATTGTTTGCCCACTAAACCCAGCAAGAAAGCAGGGCCCCCCCCCCCTTCTCAGTGCCATTGTTCAGACTGTTTTAGCAGTATTTAAAAATACATGAACCTCACCTGTACTCTGCTGTTAACAGTAGTGGCTTGCTTATTTACAGTCTCTGCTCTCAGGACTGGGGGCACTTCTCTGCCAGGCTACAATAGGGTAGAATGGGTTTGCTCAGAGTTTAGCCCTCACATAAAAAGCAATTAAGAATCAAAGTGCCAAGTTCCTGAAGGTTCCCATTAAGTCTACAACTCAGCTGTACCTGCTTTTCACTAGAGCCCCAGGAGGTCTCTTTCACTCCCAGCCAGTGGTAGTATATAAGTACCATCTGCACAGGGCAAGTGTTTTAAGACTGGCCTGCACCATGCTTAAGGGGACAGTGATTTATAAAAGCTGAGCCCATGTAAGAGCAAGAGTCCCTTATGCAGTTTTCAATGTGTTAGCAGTCTTCTCCTGGGCTTCCAAGCTTCCTTTTATATAAAAATAAGTTGTGATAGCTTCACAGGAAAACCCTCTGCCAAACAAGGATCTTCTGGAGGGCATGAAATCACAATGGTGACAGTGAGTGAGCTGTGTGGGCAGTCACCTCGGGAAGCCTGTAGAAGAACTGAAGTGGCAGCAACCTGTCTCATTTTGCCTTGATGTCAGTTTCAGTTTATATTCCTTTTCCCTAGCAGCACATAGTTTCCTTTTGCTTCTCAATGACTGAGAAAACCAAGACAATATTTTGACTGAACTGAAAAGTCACAATGAGACAGGATTTAATTCCTATGATTTTTTAGCATTGCCTCTCTCCAGTCTAAGAGGATGGCATGCATCCCTTTAACAGTTGCTGAAGGAAGCTAGTACTTCTCAACACTTTGCCATTAGGAAAACAAAAGACTGCAGAGGTGCTAATGCCCCTTCTGCCCTCCCCAGAGTCTGGCATAGAGTGGTTATGCTGGCAGAAACTGCAGCAGGGCAGAAGTTAGAAAAACTGAAAATGCATTCAAAGAAAAACAATTCCAGTGTCTTAGAGATCCTGTAAACCCTAGAGAAAAGAAATAAAAAGACACAAAGTATCCCTTTTACAGTGTCAGCTGTTTTAACCCATGGCCTTTGTTCCTTCCTCTTTCTGTACCCATCCAT
>NW_008681346.1:0-3637 GCF_000695815.1 Acanthisitta chloris | reverse complement strand
TTCCTGCTCAGCAATACACTCATATTGCTTTCTTGCTGTCTTCTACTCAACTCTCAGCACTTCCCCTCCCCAAACTGTGCTGTGTATTTAAAAACCTAAGACAGCATTATATCCATAAGACATGCCATCAGGGACCAGTGCTGTTCACATCCAGAGGCATCCATGGGACTTGACACACCAGAGACAGCGGAAGCAAACAGTGTAAAGAAAATCAGAAGTAAGAGAAGGAGAACTGGCTGGGAGGCACCTGGCTAAACAAGCACTGGGGAAATGGGGAGAAAAGAACTTGGTGTGCAAAGCCTATCACATTGGTAGCAAGTGGTCATCCCGTTCTTCTGACTCCTCTCCCAGCTGGTCATCTCCCACACCGCGGTATGCAGCTGGAGCATTTCGAGGCTTAGATCGGCAGACAAAGTCACAGCCATCCTACAAGCACAGGACATGGCACCAGCATTAGACTGTAAGCAACTGACTCAGCATCCAAAGCAAAACAGCTCCTGTGATTTCTCCTTTGCTAAGGGATTATTGCCCATCCCTGTGCTACCTGCGACAAGTCCATAAAACCCTCTACAACTCAGTCTCAAAATTCTCAGTGTACTGATTAACAGTATGCAGCAACATCAGGCCAAGGCAAGCATGAAGAATAAAGAGCACTTGCCTACAATGACCAAGGAAGGATTTCAGGGAGTCAGACATGAGCATTTCACAGTACCTGGAAAGTGTTAACCCCTAACAAGGGTGTGTTCTAGGTTGTTATGTAGCAGTTGCAGGATAGTGGCAGGGAATCAGTCTTGGCAAGGATTCAAAAATGGAGTACTCAAGAAAAGTGAAACAGATATCCTATTCTGCTTCATGGTACACTACCCTGGCAGTAGGTCTACCCAAAAGACATAATGCACAAAGACAAGGTAGATGCCATTTCCTCCTAACATACGGGCCAGGCTGGGAACATACAGGAATTTTCACTCACCGCCACCAAATTGCCCAGATCTTGCCAGAAGGCAAAGTGAGGAAACTGCTCCATGCCCTTTGCTCCCACTACAAGGCGCTGGTAGAGGAACCCACCAATGATGTAGACTGCAATCAGTGAGGCAAACCTGAAAGGCAGAATTAAAACAAACAAAAAAAGTCAAAGCTGAGGAAATCCTATAGACACAGTCTCTTCCAAGCCAGCTACCTGACTCATATTGGCATTGGAGCAAGTAGCTGTGCAGCACTCATGAACAGAGCTATAAACAGAAATCAGAGACCATAAAGGGCCCCCAAATTATTGATCTGCTAGTATAAATCTTTCAGCAGCATTATGTGAAGTAGTGCCTCTAAGCACAAACATAGAAAATGAGTCAAGACTCCTGGTCAGAATTCCCAGCTCTAGCAAGGAGTCACTGTATAATTTTAGGAAGTAAAACTTCCATGTTAAGTGCACTTGTCTGTAAGCTATGAAGGAGAACATTTACAGGGAAGAGAGCAGCTGTGCATCATGCCTTGAGCAAAAGCTTTTGTCCAAAAAGCTCAGAGGCATAGTAACATCTAATGGTGATTGTGAGTAGGTGTACTATGATTATTTAGTCCACTACAGCATTTGCTATGTTTCTAAATAGCACTGGAGATTATGGCCCAGGCACAAACAGCTCTTCCAATGACTCACGTGATCAGTAGAATGGAGCCAACACTGAGGTGGGAATTCTCAGCTGGACAAGCCAGACTGCTGTCCATCTCAAAGAGGTAGAAACACTCCTGCTCCTTTTCCCGCTCTTCTGAAATAATGCTGAACGAACTCTGCAATTTGGAAATGTTAAGTCACGTGAAAATATGCTGAGGCATGTTGAGCTTCACCAGGAGACAGTTTTATCACTGTTGGTGCAGCTAGGCAACAAATACTGGAGGACACCTTGATGCCTCCTCAAAGCCCTTCTGCTTAGAAACAGCTATTTGTCTGGCAGCCTCCTGCTCCTTTCCCACCCCATGTGTCACTCACCGCTGTAACTCCCCGCTTGCAAGAAATCATTATCACAGCTCGTCTCTTCTCACCACTGCAGTGGCTGCCATATGAATCACCTCCTTTATAAATCAGCATGATCCAGTCACCTGCCAGGAGAGAAACAGTATGGACTGCAAATCCAGATCAGGAGGCGAAAGGCAGCTACTGACTAAGAAAAATATGGAGCGGAATCTTACTTCCATTGAAGACCTGGGTTTCATTGATCCTGCCTATCACTGTGGTCTTTCCATTCTGTCTATCTGTTTGCACCAGGCCACCAAAATCGTGTGAGGTGCTGTTGACCTCCCTGCACACCCTGAAATTGTAGACATAGTTTTCCGTTTTGCCTTTCTCCACAGTCACGTTAAACCTGCAGCGGGGAGAGGACAGAAGAGACAGTCCATAGGATTACAACGAACACTGCTCACTGCAGAGGGCACTTCAGACCTGGAAGCCAGTCATGCCACACTAACAGCAGAGGCCATTCTGCAGTCCGACCCCAAATCTTCCCCTCCCCTTGGCCCAAGGACAGGCACTGTGCAGCAGCCGAGGCCTGCAGGGTGTTGTACTGTACCTCATCTGGCTCAGGGGCTCCAGCTTCTTCAGCAGGGCTCTTTCCATTTGTGACTCACTGCTCTCATCACCAATCACATCGCAGCCCCTCTCTTCCGACTGCTCAGCTCCTGCTACAGCTACAGCCAGGGCCATAAAGACCAGCAGCAGGGCAGAGGTATGGCAAGGTGATGACATCCTGGAAACACGCCACAGAGAACACAGAGGATTAACTGCTTCAGACTAACTTCAGGGTCATGGAGTCAATGATTAGCCACTTCCTCAGTCCTGACTGCAAAAAGGAGAAGTCAAAATCTAGAACTAACTCACAATTCTCAAGAGACACTAAATCCGAATTTGTTGCAAAGCCAATTTTTCCTTGGGACCACAGAAAGTTTTGCTGCTGAGCACACGAATCAGCTGCCAGAGCAGAGTCCAGCAGGATGAATGTTGGAGTAAGTTCCAGGCATAAACCATTGTTCATTATTGCACTACAGTGAGAAGCCAATCAGCAGAAAATGATTCATCAGGCCTCTAATCAATCCTCTTTGCAGCTCTCCTGCGAAGAGCTTGCAGGGAAGAGCCACTGTGATTAGTCAGGCTCCGTTTGCTCAAATGCCTTAATCTTAATAATTATCATTATCTTTCACTACTTTAGCTGACAATCTGAAAGTGATTAATAACGCTAAGCTGCAACTTCACAGAAGTTTTCTTCCGTTTACACAAGGAAAGGAGGAAGGTGAGACATCCTATGTGAGATCCAACAAACGAGAGACTAATGAAGACGATAACAGTAATAAAATCCAGAAGATCTGACTTTTAGGTTCACGCTAAAATCACATACAAAACATTCAATGGCTGCACCAGCCAACCAGAGCAGCGCAACAGATTCCCCTCGGCTTCTCACGCCGCAGGTTTCAGTAAGGCTCCAGACGCTGCTGGAACCAGCAGACCCGCAATTAAATAAGCCCCTGGCTGCAGCTGGACGCAGGGCTCGTTCGAGGGACAGCTCGTTCCGCCGAACCCTGATGACTCCCCCCGGCCCCACAGCGCTCACCAGGACGGCTCGCGGCTGCCGAGCCGGGGCTGTGCCGGCCGCGGAGA
>NW_008681345.1:0-664 GCF_000695815.1 Acanthisitta chloris | reverse complement strand
GCTGCTCTCCGGGCTCTGTCTGCTGGCCAGGAAGTGTCGGAAGCTGCGGAGGAAACGTGAGGCTGCCAGGGCTGCCCAGGAGCAGCACCCCCTGAACACCAAGGTGGAGCTGCCCAGGGGGGCCCCAAAGGCCACGGGCAGTCGCTGCTGCACCGTGAGGAACATCCATCCGGCGAGGGACAACATCCCCGGCCAGGGGAAGGGCAGGAAGGTGAAGCAGGTGAACTTGGAAGTCAAAGTCCACAGCAATTTGCACGAAGGCACAGAGGTGTAACAGGACACAGACTTTGGGGAGAGGTTTTTATAAACTGTACACCAAACATGCTGGTATTTGTGTACTCTGCTGCGGAGAAGCAGGTGTAACTCCTCTGTGCTAGCAGTGCAGCACCCTCAGCATGTGGCAGTGCTGGCTGTGGCATGTGTGGTGCTCCAGCTGTCGGGTACCCTGTGTGCCCGTGGGGCATAATGTGGAAATTGTGGACTGTGTGGCAGCGAGTGAGGGCGGTGGTTCCTTCAAGCAGGCAATAAAGTTGGAAGAGAAAAGCACGTCGTGTGTGTGTTGCATTCTTTGAAGGTGATGGTGGGTGGAGGTAGGTTGTTGCCGCAATGGTCAGCCGTGTCCGGTAGGGGGCGAGAGAAAGGGTTCTCCCGACGGTGCCTGCAA
>NW_008681344.1:26989-27250 GCF_000695815.1 Acanthisitta chloris | reverse complement strand
GCATAAGAAGGACATGGAACTCTTGGATCAAGTTCAGAGAAGGGCCACTAAGTTGGTAAGAGGACTGGAGCATCTCCCCTGTGCAGACAGGCTGAGGAAGTTGGGGCTGTTCAGCCTGGAGAAGAGAAGACTGCGTGGAGCAACTTTTCAATATCTGAAGGGCATACAAGGAGAGGGACTCTGTTAGGAACTGCAATGATAGGACAAAGGGTAATGGATTCAAACTGAAGGAAGGAAAGTCTAGGTTGGATGTGAGAAAAA
>NW_008681344.1:0-26950 GCF_000695815.1 Acanthisitta chloris | reverse complement strand
ATGTGGTGGCTGCCCCGACCCTGACGGTGTTGAAGGCCAGGCTGGATGAAGCCTTGAGCAACATGATCTAGTTAGGTGGTGTCTCTGCCCATGGCGGGGGGGGTTGGGACTAGATAATCTGTAAGGTCCATTCCAACCCCTAAATTCTATGATTTTGTGATATCCCTTGGGTCAGTTAGAGTCAACTGTCCGAGCTGTGTCCCCTTCCAACTCCTTGTGCGCTCCCAGACAACTCATTGGTGGCGTGAGAAGCGGAAAAAGCCTTGGTGCTGTGTAAAGCACTGATCAGTCAGAATGAAAACATTCCTGTATTATCAGCACAAATCTAAGACATGGGCCAATACCAGGTACTCTGAAGAAAATTAACTCTACCCCAGCCAAATCCAGAACACATATACACAGCTCATCATGCCATATAAATGGCCATTCTCTGGCTTCTTTGGTCAGAAAGCAGTATGTGTCATATAGTGCTTTTCCCAACCCCTTTGTCTTAGCAGAAGAACTTTATCTTGATTCCATGGTAGGCCATGCAGATAGTAAAATTAATGTTTCGAACTAATTCTGATTTAAGATAAGTTATTTAAAGGTAGTTGTGGTGTGCCCAGAAAAAGAAATGCTTTCTCCATTTTTAAAAATAACATTTTTCTTTCACTATATAAATAAAGCTCACTCTGGATAGAGATCTGGTTTTCCAAAATTAATTGCCAGAGCAGATATGTAGTTTCAGCATCTTCTGGGCCTGGTTGTTCATGTGTTATACCTGTCAGTAGCTGTTATATACAGAGAGATTACTGTGGGATTTTCAGTAGCTTTGGTTGGAATGAGTCCTGTGAAGAAGCAGAAGTAGAATATATGAGATTTATAGCATCAGCCCCTGATGTTTCCAATACAGTTCTCCTGTAAAAGTTAAATTATTTGCTAGTATCTGTAACTGCCTTTTTGAATTCAGTTTCAGCTGAATGATTTAACGTACAGTAAAATATGGAAACATTCAAATGTCCTTCTGTCTATCTGCAGGTATCCACAGTTAGTTTTTGAGGCAAAATTACTGTGGAAGTTCCATCTATGAAAGCTTCTGTTGGCAGAAGTGACATTTCAACACCAACTTCTCAGGAACGCCATAGTGGTTGTAGCTATGCTGGGACAGAATAGGAATTGCTTCTGAAACTGGCCAAGGTCATAAGAGGGTTGTGACACTTCAGGTGAGTAGGAGAGCAAGTAGAAAAATACCTGAGGGAGTGCAGATATCTGAATATATACTAGACAAAATTCTGAAGTCAGGAATTGGAAAGCTTGAAATATACTTTTGATATGTTTTCAAGAATACAGAATGCTCTTCTGTGAATTACACTAGAAATAAATTAATTGATATGTCAACAGAAGTAACTACAGTCCACATTCAAGCAAATGACATTGAAAGTAGTGGATTATAAATTGCAACATCATATCAATCAATACAACTCTACTTAAACCATAATTGAGAGACACCTGCTCTAAAGCTTTGTCCTAAATGTTTTGGTGGATTAACAGGTTTTCTGTCTTTAAACTAAAGAATTTTTTGCATCATTAAAGTACTTGTATTTCATGACTATTAATTTCAGTGTGATACTGCAACAGACTGATTTACTGATGAAGTTGGCATTCTTCCTTCACCCTGGGAAAAAGGAGACCTAAACCAGAACTTATTGCTTTTAAATTTACTAAAGCTGTGCTAAACCATCAAACTGATTTAAAGCTATGCCTGTGAAATGCTGAATAATGATATTCATATTTTAGTTTCTTCTTTTTTTTAAAAAAAAAGCTTCATGGTAACCAGAGATGGAAAAAAAAAAGTGTCGCAAGACCCAAACTGAATTAAATGCTCTAACCATATCTTACATTTTTTTCAGGTTCAATGTAATCTCATTGGGCAACAGCAGTGGAACTCATCTGTCCAAAATGGTTTATGGCGAATTTTTCCACAGACCTGGCAAAGATGCAGAACTTATCAATTTGAATGTGGGTGGCTTTAAGCAATCAGTGGATCAAAGCACTTTGCTCCGATTTCCCCATACCAGACTTGGGAAACTTCTCAAATGCCATTCAGAAGAGGCTATTCTAGAACTGTGTGATGATTATAGTGTTGCAGACAAGGAATATTACTTTGACAGGAATCCTTCCTTGTTCCGATATGTTCTGAATTTTTACTATACAGGCAAGCTTCACTTTATGGAAGAACTTTGTGTCTTTTCCTTCTGCCAGGAAATAGAGTACTGGGGAATGGGAAACTTCTCAAATGCCATTCAGAAGAGGCTATTCTAGAACTGTGTGATGATTATAGTGTTGCAGACAAGGAATATTACTTTGACAGGAATCCTTCCTTGTTCCGATATGTTCTGAATTTTTACTATACAGGCAAGCTTCACTTTATGGAAGAACTTTGTGTCTTTTCCTTCTGCCAGGAAATAGAGTACTGGGGAAGAGCTGTTTTCTGCTGCAGCAATCGGTACCAAGAAAGGAAAGAAGAAGGTCCTGGTAAAGACTGGGATCAGAAGAGCAATGACAGTATAGACTCCTCTAATGAAGAGTCATCCATATTTGATAAAGAGCTAGAAAAGTTTGACAGTCTTTGTTTTGGTGAAATAAGAAAGAAGATCTGGGTCAGAATGGAAAATCCTGGATACTGCTTGTCTGCCAAGTTAATTGCTGTGTCATCCCTGAGCATTGTCCTGGCATCAATCGTGGCCATGTGCATTCACAGCATGCCAGAATTTCAAAAGCTGGACGCCAATGACAGGGAGATTGAAAACCCCGCACTGGAAGCTGTGGAGATTACATGCATCATCTGGTTTACTGCTGAGCTAGTGATCAGGCTCCTCACTGCTCCAAGTCAAAAGAAATTCTGGAAGAAACCACTGAATATCATTGATTTTGTCTCTATTATCCCATTTTATGCCACACTGGCTGTGGACACAAAGGAAGAAGAAAGTGAAGATATTGAAAACATGGGGAAAGTGGTTCAGATCCTGCGGTTAATGAGGATATTTCGCATCCTGAAACTGGCCAGGCACTCTGTAGGACTGCGGTCTTTAGGTGCCACTTTGAGACATAGCTATCAAGAAGTTGGACTCCTGCTTTTGTTTTTGTCTGTGGGGATTTCTATTTTTTCAGTGCTTGTCTACTCAGTGGAGAAAGATGATGATGACTCAGAACTGCAGAGCATCCCTATTTGCTGGTGGTGGGCAACCATCAGCATGACCACTGTTGGATATGGGGATACTTATCCAGTCACGCTCCCTGGAAAGCTGCTTGGCACCCTATGCATTATCTGTGGGATACTAGTGGTAGCACTTCCAATCACCATTATTTTCAATAAGTTTTCTAAATACTATCAAAAGCAAAAAGCTATTGATACAGACCAATGCAACAATGATCACAAAGAGAAATGTAATGACCTACCCTATTTTAACATTAGGGATATTTATGCAAAAAAGATGCACTCCTTCATTTCTAGCCTTTCTTCAGTAGGAATTGTAGTCAGCGACCAAGACTCAACAGATGCCTCCAGCATCCAAGATATGGAGAATGTTTATAACACAATATCTTTAGAGCATGGTACAGGAAAATGAGTTGAATTACATTCTCTTCCCTTTATTTCTCTTCTGATTCTTGGTAAATGTGGACTTGCAAACTTCAGTGAATTCATTAAGAGCAGTCAATTCTCAGGGTACTTAACTCTCAGCCATATTTGGACATTCTTTGCTCTGAGGATGCCATAAAAGCTTCATTGTTTATATGAGGCTTTAAAATATGCCTCATATGATGGTTTAGTTTTTACACAACTAATGTTATTCATTTTGGGGGAGAAAATGTTGGGAAAACAGTTTTAAATATGAGAAGAGTGGGGTTTTTTTGATTTTGTGGGTATTTTGTTGGGTTTGATTGTTTCCCCTGCAGCAGTCTGATATCTTATACAGAATTTGCTTTTATGATTTCCTAATCTTCAGGTAGAGATATATTACAAACATGTAAGAACTATTGCACAAGTCAGTGAAGTTTTTAACCTGAAAATGCATTAGATAAAAGAAGGAATTATGTACATGTAAAACTGTGATCACTAACACATATATGTAATCTTAGAGTTGGGAACCTGTTTCCTAAGTTGGGGCAGAAAATATATTGGTACATATTGTTTTTACTCCATGGAACCATAATATTTATGAATTTCTTTCCAAAAGCACAATACATTTTTAGCTTGTTATAATAAAGTATTCCCATTGTGCCTATATTTTTACAGGGTCCAGAATGGCCAAACTCTATCTGGTCCTAAAAGGTCTAAACCGTAAGTCCCCAGATGAAGTGTCTAGTATAGGCAGAACAGGAGTTTCTTGTACCATTTAGCCACCTCTTCTGCCATTGTGAACCTGAGTAATTCTGGTGCCTGGAGAGGATCCTGCTGTGATTAAGAACACCCTGGTGGCTTTCCCAGAGACTGTATTTTATGGGCACTGAAACAAACATCTGTGGTGGTGGTTAGAAGAAGCACTGCTCCTTGCTGGAGGTTACTAGAGCAGTGTGAGCAGCATTTTGGCTGCACTGGGTCTCAGTTCAGGGTCGTAATGCCAAGCAGTGGAGATGTGAGGACATGTTCTTCTCTGCCATATATCGCCCATCAGAGATGTAAGATGGGCACTGCATGTGGGCACCCATATTGAAACTATTTCAGCTTGTTTTCCTAAAGCTCATCTGCTGGTGATGGCAGCTTTCCTGGTGTGTGCTATGGGCTGGAGCACTGCTCATTGCCTGGCAGAGTACTGCAGCTCTGTGCATTCCTCTCCTCTCCAGGGATTTCTTATGCAGCCAGCTAATTCTGCTGTTTTAAACAGGATCTTCTAGGGCTATTTAAAAGGAAAACCAGTCCTTAAGCCTAGCATAAAGGAGAGCTGGAGAAGCTCAAGGACCTTAGAGTGTTAAATGGACTGTATAGACTGTAGGGTTTCTGAACACTCATTTTCTTTCATTTGTCTAGTGACTAAATTAGATGCTGGGCAACGGAGAATTGAAGACACTGTGATGTTGATATTTTCCTTAAAGAGAGGTTTCACTATTTTATTTTTTTAAATATTATTGGGTCAAGTACAGAAGCTTGTACTGAGTTTCTACTCAAGAAGATCAAACTCAGTAGGAGCTGACTTCAAAACTGAGTAAAACCAGAAGATGGCAATTGATTTTAGCCTCTGAAGAAGCTTGATTTTTCATGTGTCTGCCAGATTTTGTATTGCAATATGCAATTAAGTAGCTGAGGTGCACTTATATTTACTGAGACACAGAGCTCTAACAGATTTCTGAGATGGAGAAACAAAAAAGAACAGGATCAACCCATACATTGGAGGTGTCCCTCAGGACTGCTGTGCATCAATATAGTGATGTGGGCCTTAAAGAGAATATTTTGAGCTTTGGAGTAACCTCAAGATTTGTCTTATTACTTGCTGAGTGTTGTAAGCATATGTGATGCTTCACAGATAACTAATTAATTCTTCCCATAGCTAGTGCAGGAATACCAAGAGGGCAAGTTAGCCTAAAAGTGTTTTGTTCTTACTGAACAAGTAGCATTACAAAGATGCAATGATATAAAATATTAAATATGTATGTGCATATGACTAATAGGATCCAGCAGAACAACAAAAAAAAAAATTCTCTGTCCAAAGAAAATCTCTTGGTAGTCTCCATATAAAGATATATTACATTGCCACTGAAGATCAAAAACAATTAAAAATATTGTAATGCAATGTAAACTGCAAGAAATTTCTATTAAATACTTGAAAAAAGTTACTGAAAAATCTCATTTTACATATCAAGCATTACTCAAAAATCACAGAGTATACAACTTTGTGTATTAATTTTTACTGACTGATAATTTGTCATAAAATTGATAAGCTCTTGATCAAACACATGAATCAGTCTTAAGGCTGTGACACTGTTTAAGTTCCTCTGACGTTTTTTTTTGCATAGATACAGCTTCCAGCAAAGTGAGACGTATCTTTTGGAACACATCAGAAGGTAAAATACATTTCCATGTGTCATGCAGTATATGTTACTTTGATTTCTCTGATGAGACCTTGGCCTTTTTCAAATCAGTTGTCTTAAAAAATGGCTTTCTTGTGTTCTTGCTGAAATAAATCCAGTGCATTAATTTCACATAGGTGAGCAGGATGAGAGCTGTGTTTTGTGCCAAAAGATACTCCCCTCGAGGTAGAACTGCAGCCCTGTGACATTCACTGGTACTAGGGAGTGTCACAAGCCTTGAGTGCCCGAAGGAAGCAGATGAGAGCAAGTACTGAGATAGTGCATGTTTTTCCTGCTAGTAAAAGGTTTTAGTAGAAGAATTTACTAGTTAGAAGTAAGTGTAAGAGTTGATTGTTTCTTTATTAATTTGTCTTTTTCCTTGGTCTACAGTGACATATTATCAATTTGTGATATCAGTGTCCACAGAAGGTAGATTGTATATTGTTTTAATTTTCCTGAATCATGTTTTTCTCTTTAAAAATGCCTCCTAAATCCTGACCACTGAGCTGCTCCGTTTCAAACAGCAAAGCACAGAAAAGTTTACCATTCAGACATGTATTACATTTTGTATTGGAGAGATTTTTTTGGTTTTATACAAAACAATTTACTGGCATGTTATTACTTTCTTTGTCTTCATGCCAAACTCTTCCCTTTCAATACCCAGTATTTCCACAGAAGCATCCATCTTAGCAGTGTTTCTCCCTAGTGTGTAATGGGAAGACAGCACTGCACTGCATTGCAGTTCCCTGTTCAAGAGGCTTCCTACTGGCCAGGGTATCACCCAGCTGCCCACAGCTTCTGCCTTGCTGGCAGCAGACTCTGTCACTGGCACCGGTTTTGGTGTGTGTTAGTAGAGGGAGAAGTCCAATGTAGAGGAATCAGAAAAGATAAATGGGAGAAGGTAGGAAGCTGTCAATGAAAAGGGGTGATGGAGAAGTCTGAGAGGACCTTAGGAGAAAGAAAAAGAGGAAGTTGACAGAAAGAGTCCATACTTGCTTCTCTGTTTCTTAGTTTTTCTTCCAGCAGTGCTTTTCTCCCTTTTTCTCCCTTCTCCCTCACATCCCCTCCCGCTATCACCCAGACGTCCCTTCCCCTCCAGCTTGTAGCCCAGTGGTCTGTTTCTGTCCCAGAATGAGGATCTTTCTGAGTCCAGAAAGGCATGTGTCATCTGCCTGGGTGAAAGCAAAACCTAGCAGGGATAAAATTAGTGAGCACTCCTGCTGTATATATAAGCAGTCATTAACATACTTAGAGGTGGTGCTTTTTGTAGGAAAAGTCACAATGTTGCTCAAATGATTGAGCATAAATGTGAGGTAAATACACAGTGCATCTGTGTCAGGCCTGTAAATGAAGTACCACTTATGGCTTAGGTAGACATTAGTGTCAGGCAACATAATGCCAGATAATACCATTTAGAAGCAGACTGAATGGGTCACTGTCAGGGAGTGCTGAGAGTATGAGGCAGATTTGACTGGCAAATGCAGTACATGGACCCACTGCATGCCAAGGGCTCCTGACAGGCTGCTGTACATAAATAAATTTATTTATTTCCACACATTTCTCACATCTAGAGCAAGTGACAGAAAACCACTAGACTGTGGAGTGCTTCTCTAATATTTTTTGATTAGCTGACAGTGTTTGTGAAACTGCTAATACCTCTTCATCCAGAAGAGGACATTTCTCAAACAAAATCAGAATAACCCTGAGCTAGATGTGCAATATGTGACTGATAGCAGTAGCTCAGTTGCAGTCGGTAAATAATGCTCTCTGGTGCTGTATGGCCACAATGATGTTGCTTGTATTTTGGAAATAGTTATGCTCTGTCAGTCAAGAGACAGCGAAGCCATTGAAACTATCTCAGCCCTTTCCTGCTGCACAAAGATTGTGGTGTCTTTTCTAAGCACAGAAAAATGTCATGACTTGCTGACACCTTCTCTTTTAATTTCTTTTGTAGTTGTAGTTAATTTTTCCTGATGAGCCTATGCTCCAAGCACAATCAGGCAGAAGAAGAAGTCACTGTGTGTCTCGAGACAAGTTACAAGATGTTGTCACTGACTTCCACTCGGGGCATTGCCCTCCCATCTAACTGGCACAACTGAGGTGGTGCAAGGAGTGGTAATTCACTGTGATATGGGTTTATAGCTGTTACAGGTAGTTAAAGAGTAAAGGCAGAGATTGTTGGGAATGGATATAATTTATATGTAATTGTATATATGCCCTCTGGGCAGAGCTCATTTAGTTATAGAACATAATCAGATTCAATATATGACACTCCCTGAGAAAACACCTAAATTTCATATTTTTTTAATTAATATATTGGTGAGAGCAGCCTTTGCTCATGGTTTTATCAGGTCAAGAGCTGTGGCTCAAGGGTTCTCTCATACACACACACACATAATTTTTCTCCATATAGCATGCACCAGTGGGAGGGAGAGACTTGCAGCCTTCCCAACAGACTCGTGAACCTTTAGGCCAAGGAATTGGGTTCCCAAGATGAGGGCTGGTGGTGGCTGAGAACCTTAACTGAGGGAGAAGCAGTACCATGTGGTTTCATATGGTGCGTTATGAAGGTAATTTGCTGTCACTCTTTCTTCAAAACTGGTTCAAGGTAGAGTCCAAGAAGGCATCTACTATTTAATGTCATATATATTGTCTAAATGACCTAATGTTTTATGCCATTCATTGCTACTTCCACTGTAAATCTTATTCTAAGTAGCATATGACTATGTTAGAGATTGCTGTAGCCTGATACAGTGCCATTGTACTAGGATGTCTTATGAGTCAGGAGAGACAGAAAGACACCATGGCAGAATCAATTTCCCCTAACCTCAGCTATTGCATGGCTGGTCATTCGAGCTCTCATTGTCAACAAAGGAACTGCAGACACCCTCAGGAGACAACACATCTATCCTAGCTATACAAAGGTCCAATCTGAAGATGGCTATATGACAAATCTCTATGATTTAGCTAGGTTAGACGTGTGGCCTTTGGGTAGCTGAAGCTAGATCTGATGAGTGGTAGACAACAAGAAGTAGGGATGTGATTGTCCTCTGGTGATGCCATCCTTCCCTTCTCAACACTATGTGTAGGAAGGACTGTCTCTGATGTAGATGTCTGAACTTGGGTGGCATGAAGCCTGACATACAAATTCATCCTGAAGCCTGAAGGCTGGTCTGTGATAACCACTGGTCAAAAAACTAGTCCAGTGTAATATTGCTAAAAGCAGCTTCCTGTACAACGAAATTTGGACTTTCCCCAAAAGCCTTGCTAGCTGTCTGCTAGAGTCTGTAATGACCTGGAAGTGGAAGTTCAGTCTTCTGTAGTAATTGTAAAAACCACATAATAAAATATGAGGGGGAGCAAACTGGTGTTGGCAAAGAGGTAGGCACAATATGCTGACAGTACTTTTATAACCCAGATTTGCATTATTTCTTGACTTCTTGTAAGTCATATAAAATATTCTTACTGTGTCATGTGTTGTAAAATCTGCCCCTGTGCATTAATATAAAGAGAAGAGTGGTGCCAAGTCCTGGAATTACAGCTATATAGATGGAAAAAAAAATCTGGACTGAGAGAAATTACTAAAATTCTGTTTAGCTGCTGTTGCTGTCTTAATGTTGCAGCTGCTTCACGGTGAGGAGGAGCAAGGAATCATGCACAAGCACTGGTACATGGGCTTCCCTTTCTTCCTTTGCACATTTAATACTGAGCATATGGGCTGAGGGACCCCTGTAGCCTCGAGGATTGCTCAGCAGGCCCTTCCTGGGATGACTGGGTGTATAGCAGGCGGTCGCCAGAGAGGGATGTGATTGTGTGGGAGAATAATGAGGTCTGTATGAAATGGCCTTTGAGGAGGTAAAATAGTACTGCTAAATTTGGTGTTTCCACTCTCCTACATCTGTAAGAGACCTGGGAGAGAAAGCAGAAATGAGCAAGAAGTTGAAGATTCAGATATTTAGCAGCAGCCATTTGAAGGCTACTCTGTTTTGTGTTAATCCAAGGGCTTTTACTGAGTCACAGGTAGAGATCTGTATATAACCTTGAACCCATTCCATTAGATGGAATAATGCATTGTCTTCCCACAGGCTTTGAGGGAAGGTACAGGTACACTGTGTTTTTCTCTAAGCCAGTTTCTAGATGTAATGCTGTTGCTGCCTTTCATGCCGATTGGACTTTGGCTCTTTCTGAAGTGTTGCACATGCTATAAATCATCCTTGCAGCTTCTACCCTATTTCCTAGAAACCTGGAAACAGTAATCATAAAAGAGTTTATATTAATTTCTCTAGTTCAATCTTATTTTTGACAGCATCATTGTCTTGCATTTTACAGAAAGGGATTTTCCCTTCTCCTGAATTGTGAACTTTAGGACTTCAGGTATTTTAAAAAAGTAATTATTTGAAGACCAGCTTAGGCTCCAAGACAGGCAGATGTTTGGCATTTTATTCCAGGTGGTGTAACCCCAAGTACATATTAAGAATCAATTTCTTTTGTTTCAGAAAATGCAGTTGCAATCTTGCATATTCAGGTTGTGGATATTTGGGAAAAAAAAGGTGGTGAAAAATAACTCCAGGTACCAAAATGCTGGTTGATTGCTCACTGAATGCACAGGAATTCCTTGTGAACCAGAATGATGCTGGTGCCTGACAGCAGAGCTTCATAAGCCTCCTGGGTGGAAAGCAAAACACATTTTGTTATTTCTCTAAATATTTCAGGAGGGGATGGAGTAACAATCTTGTTGTTCTGTGGTGATGGAGAGTGTTGAATGAAATGAAAGGCACATTGAAGATAAGGCAGTTAAAAATGAACATGACTTCTTTTTGTAAACACACCACTTCCCTTGGGACAATAATTTTTAATGTTGTTCCAACTTTTTTTTTAAAAGGCAAAAACATAACATACCAAAACCACAGCACTGTTTTTCCTTGCTGGGTATTTTGAAGATTGAATTAGCCCCAGTAATAGGTGTGGAAAGAGAACTGGCCTGGGGGTAGGATGTGGGCAGTGCTTGAAGTTTTAATAGTTTATATTCTGTGCTTTTGCCTTTGGCATCACAAAATTTTGCATTAGCTTTTTTTTTTGTTGTATTGACTGAAGAATCAAAATAAATAATTGACAGTCTTTATCTGCAGATTTCTTTTAGGCATTTTAATGTGAAGGAAAAGAGAGGGTTCAGCATTTCAGTCTGGAGTGATGCTTCAGAATTAATTTAAAACTCATCAGAAGCATTCCTAAGCAACATACAAATTCATGTATAGGTATGGTATATTTTTTGTATCTCAAGCCACAGAACTAAAGTTCTGACAGTGTTCAGTGAATAAAAGGTAATAAAAATTCAGGTATTAATCTGGTTCTGCTCTAGTTGCAGCTTCTGGTGCAGTAATGTACTCTTGGTTTTTAGACTGACTCTGTAAATGGGAGGCTAGTGCTTCTGGTATTTTATACATCTTGACATATACAGACTGACTGGACAAGTGTCAAAGCATTATTGTTCATGTTTTTAGCTGTCTGTCACTAAAGGTAACCTCAACTAATCTGCCATGCTGGCACTCACCAAGGAGAGGCTGCATTACAGCAGTGTGTGGGGCATGCAAAGTGATGCCATTGGGCGATGCAGGGCAAGCACACAAGTGGGACTGGGGAGCTTTGCCAAGGGCACTTGCAGCAGAAGTGTTGGGGTTTGTTGACTTGCTTTCACTGCATTGTTACCTGCTAAATACATCTATGTGCTCCACTTAATGTTTTAATTAATCCCAAAAAGATTTATGTTATCTAGAAAGGGTTTAGAAAATGCAAGTGTTCCTTGAGAGCAAATACTGAGATGAGGGTGGAAAGGTGGTTCAAAGACTTTCTGTGCTGCTTTTCTGCCTTGTCATAGAAGTAATGTCACAGAGCAAGAATGGGAGTAGCATAACAAAATTTAGTGTTTGGAGAGTCCTTAGGGCCACTGAGAGTCCATACAAAAATAAACATTGGAGGAATCTGGGGATCAGGGTAGGAAATCTGCATGCTGGATGTGCCACACAGGTGTTGCATACTCTGTGCTCTGTGCAGTGGGTGAAAAGATGATGACATGGCTGCATCAGTGTTTTTTTGCTGCTTAGGTGCACTGCATTGGCTGTAGTGTTCTGTGCCCTCTCCACAATGTCCTTCTCAATCCAATGACAATTTCCTCAAGTGCTAAAATGCTTCTTCAGACCTGAGAACAGAGTAGAGATGTAATGAGAGCAGCTGGAAGGAGGTAATTGAGTAGGAAAGAGGGTCTGATAGTAAGAGCCATGTGTGTAGAGAGGACATGCTGAAAAGATGCCTTATTGGAAAATCTTACCCTCCCCTCTCCTCAGCTCCTATAAAGAATCATAGAATCATTTGGGTTGGAAGGGGCCTTAAAGATCATTCAGTTCCAACCCCTCTGCCATGGGCAGAGATACCTTCCACTAGACCAGATTGCTCAAAGCCCCATCCAAACTGACCTTGAACAGGAATGGGGCATCCACAGCTTCTCTGGGCAACCTGTTCCAATGCTTCATCAGACTCTCAGTAAAGAATTTCTTCCTTGTCGTATCTCCCTCTTGTCCTGTCACTACATGCCCTGGTAAAAAGTCACTCTCCAGCTCTCTTGTAGGCCCACTTTGGGTACTGGGAGGCCACATTAAGGCTGCCCTGGAGTCTTCTCTGCTCCAGGCTGAGCAACCCCGGCTCTCTCAGCCTGTCTTCACAGGAGAAGTGTTCCAGCCCTCTGATCATCCTTGTGGACCTCCTTTGGACTTGCTCAGACATGTCCACATCCTTCCTGTGTTGAGGAACCCAAAGCTGGATTCAGTACTCCAGATGGGGTCTCATGAGCAGAAATGGAAGAATCACCTCCCTTTTGATGCAGCCCAGGTCATGGTTGGCTTTTTGGGCTGCAAACGCACATTGCTGCAAAGTGCAGTCTCCCTTCTTGTAGTCATTTCAGAATGGATAAACCATTGTGGAATGTAACCTGGGAGGGAAATTTCTTTTGTGAAGGGGACAGTCTAGCTCACATTGTGGTCTTTGTTTTCCTTTTGATTTTGTCGTTGCATCCAAGAGGGTTTTGGCAACATGAACTCCCCTTCTGGGCATGCAGCGTGTGTCAGGCTGTATAATCCATCCAATGTTTCCAGCTATTCAGCAAACTAAAAGAAAAGGGTGAAGGGAATGACAGCAGGAAGAAATGCTTTGTATTGCTAAATCCTGTTCTTCTGCATATAATTTCAGTATACAGTTCCTTTAAAATGCAGATAGCTTCCTCATCACAAATCCGATTCACCATACAAAAAACCTCCCACTTGCTATAGACCTTAGATGGACTGACAGATTATTTATTTTTGGATGAAGATGAAAAAAAAGGAAGAAAAATGCCTATCTTTTTGTGTGGTGAAAAAAGGTGGGCAAAAATATTTGAATAATAACTCTCAAGGCTAAATAATTCCACAGTTATCAGAGGGATCATTGTTTGGTGAAATAATCAAAAAAGAAGCCATATAGACATTTGAACATATACAAAATAAGGACAAGAAAGAAAAATTGCTGACTCTTTTCTATCTCTGTCTCATGGAGATTGAGATACCTTTCTTTTGGCAAGTGAGATGATGAACCACTTGTTAATTAAGTGGTTGGAAAATAGAGCTGAAAAAGGAGTTTGGAATCTTAGACAGCTCAGCATGGAGGAAACGGTCTCTGTGATCAATCCTGTCAGGTTTTGACATCTTAATTAAAAGTTATCTTTGGCAGTGTGAAGGCCAGTCAAGTGCTGGGAAAGTGGACAGCTAAGCATTTTGTTGTGGCCATTTGTGAACAAGGGTACTGAAGGGATCAGCATCCAATCTGTGTTCCACCAGGAAGATACAACTGTAGGCATTAGAGTGCAGTGGGTGTGGAGCACTGGGACAGATCTGGACTAGCTCAGGCAGATCACTTTCATGGTGGAAAGCAGCAGCTTGGGGCTACAAAACATTGGGATCTTCCCTTGTGGCTCTAGCTGAAGTTTCATTTGATCCTGTGCCAGCCATTCTGTCATCTAGCACTTCTGGTTTCCATCACGTCTTTGGCCTCTCTTTCTGACATTTAAACTACATAGGATGGCAGTTGCCTCTCATTCTATATGTTCCTTCCCTAGTGGGGGTGTGGTGGTCAAAAGTGGGGTGATGATCTTAAAGCCACCCTCATGTTACTAGGAAAATGGTGACTTCACTGTGAAGAAGTGGAAAGTCTTATTGCAAGAGCTGATTTTAGTTTTGGCCAAGTTGTTTGAAATGAGCTGTCTTTAATGAAACATCTATGAGGGGGAAGAAAAATAATTGTTTCCTGTACTGTCCTGTCATAGTTATATTAAAAATAGTATAATTTATTACAGAAAACAATAGATTTCTCTATTTGGTTGCTGAACCAAAATGTTTTGTAAGAAAAAAAGGGCATTTGAGACTCTTGAGCTTTTTTCTTTGACTCAATGTGTCATTTGATTTGGAGGGGTTAATTTTTTTGCATCTAATTAAATTTAGGCTGGTTTGACATTAAAAAATATTTCACAATGAAAAAGTGTTTTTTTAGAATATGTTGAAATGCAACATTTCAGCATCTTTGGAAAAAAGAAGCTCTCAGAAAATTTCACAATGAAATATGCACTGTTCCAAAATCCCTCCTGCCTTTTTTGTTTTGTTTTTGTTCAGTTTGTTTGTTTTGTGGAAGATTCCCAACAACTGTGGGCTGGATTCAGACATAAAGTTGGTCTCTCTGTCACAGCCTTTTTCAATGAATTTTCTATTCACAAAAAAATTTTTTTTAATCCAGTTTTAGCTGCATTCTTTAGAAAATGCTTATTTTCCTTGGAGAATTCAGATGGAGGGAAAAAATAGAATCTTTGTCACCTCCATGATTGCTGTCATGGATCCATTGCCTTCCCTTGATGTGTGTGACTCTTTATCAAT
The DNA here is from genome assembly GCF_000695815.1 of Acanthisitta chloris. Lineage (NCBI taxonomy): Eukaryota > Metazoa > Chordata > Aves > Passeriformes > Acanthisittidae > Acanthisitta > Acanthisitta chloris. Next base: position 11,957 of record NW_008681344.1, on the reverse strand, counting down.
CACTCAGGTGACTGGTAAAGAGAAACGAATTGTCTAGTTTGCTTAAGACAAAAAATGAAAAGCAGTTACAAGAAAATCATATCCTGAGAAAGGAAATGAGTCCATTTTAACAAGTTTGTGGGGGAGAGCTTTGTTATGAACCACAAAAAAAGAAAACGCATGAAAAGCCTATTGGACTCCATCTGTTCCTGTGATTCCTTTGATGGGATTCTAACTGAAGACTGATCGGAGTGAAAATCATTGTTTCTTTTAAGCAGTAGTTACAAACGGATATTTGTGTTCTTCTGCAGTAATTGCTGAATATGTTTTGAATAGAGCTCTTTCCAGTAAATAAGCTAGCATCGACCAGTAACTGCCTCGTGGCTGGTAAGCGGAAGCAGTGTACTTAAATGGATAGGTTGGCTCAAGAAAGAGATTGTTATAATTATTTAATATTTATGCTGTTTAGTCTAGCGAAGACTTGGGCAGTTAGAGCTATCTCAATGTATATGAAAGGCTTTTCCAAGAAAAGCATAGGAGTCTTCTTTTTCTGTAGTGTTTAGGGAGCAAAGCTCAAGCCAAAGGGAGTGAAGATGAAGGGCTGATGGTAGAAGTGCTCAAGAATTCCTTCTGTTTGCCTGTGGCCCCTTGCTCAGACCCAGCTCCAGCTGCTCACTATCTCTGTTGTGCTGATACAAATCCATCTAAAGATAGAGCAGATTGTTCCAGTAACTCAGGTTTAGAATAATAACAATTCTCTGCTGAGTGGATAGAAGGGAGCTGTGAGCCTGAAAAGTTGAAAAGGTCCTGGATCACTGTCCCCTTGATGGAGACCCAACTCTTTTTTCAGTGACTCCATGCTTGGGATAACAGTCCAAATTTGCATAACTTGTCCGTTTGTTGGAAGTAGGAGAGCGTACTCCACTGAGGGTTTGCCTCAGTGACTTCAATCAGGACTTTACTGGGCTACCTACCTATGTCTGGAGGTGTCCCTGGCCTGAGAACTTGGGTTGTGGTGAGGATAAAACAGCTAGATCATGGGACCCAGCCTTGTACATTTGAATTCCTCTTGTGACTCTGTCTTGGACTCAAGGGGAGAAGTACATATACTTAGTGGTGTTGGCCAATATTTTCCCATGGAAAAGGAGGAAAGTCTTTCAGGGAGAAAACTGGAATACCTGTCAATAAAAAGTGAAATAATATCTTACTCATTAAAAGGGCCCTTGGGAGCATGATGGAGATACAGTGACAGTCTGCCATGAGCAAATTTCATGGCTACCATGAATCTTTGAGGTATTTGCCTCATTTTTTATGTTGTAGATCATTTTGGTATGTGAGCACTATACACATGATTTATCTTCCCACCAGCACCATTCTAAGGAAATGCTAATAATTCTATTTCATCTCTGATTTTAAAAGTCAAGGTGCAATCATATTTTTGTGGTATGTTTGGTTTATCATGCACATATTTTCATGCACAGATATACATGCATAGAGTACTAAACAGGTTTTTCTAGTTTGTTAAGTAGATTTGTTATCATATAGCTACTTATATTTTAATTATATAAATAGAGGTGACCTGGACTACTGAAATGAAATCCTGATCCTTACCTACACAAAGCATTTCATGTGTCAGAAGCAACATCTTTTTATGGTGCTGAATTAATCTTTTTTTTTTTCCCCTAGAAGCTTTCTTCAAGAGGAAATTTCAAAATCCCACCCTTCCATTGTGACTGGGAATGGGTTTTGGTTTTGTTTTCCATGGCAACAGGAAAATTGTTTTCTGACAGTCTTTGGACACAAAACTCTAATTTTCCTGTGCTCTTTTCAATACATAAGTTTACATTTTTATCCCTTCAAGTGTTTTGAACACTTGTCCTTAACCCCTTGACTCTGTTTATGTCTGTGAACTTCAATCAGTTTCTCCTTAGGACAGACAGACTTTTTTTTCCATACTTTCTTAATTTTTGAGATATAATTTGATTCAGTGTGCTGATATCATAACTATAGCCACATTTCATACTTAGAAGTCTAGAGGAACATTATTACTTTTTAGATTACTTCTTAGCACTAAACTTAATCCAAATCTGGTTTCAAGGTTGTAGAATATAACCTCTATCATTTTAAAGTGCTAACTTACTTTGTTATGTGTTGCTTACATTCATGTATGTTACAATGTTTGACAAGGTGATCAGCCAGTCCCTGAGTGTGCTTGAAGAGTGCCAACTCCATAATCATTAAACTTCATACTGTCTCCTGCAATTTCTAACAAAATATTTCAATTAATTGCTGAATAGATGCCAGACTTCTGTGGTTTGCCAAGCTTCATCATTCACTATGTGTATGGTGAAGTCTCATTGTATTTAACACTGAGATCACCCGTGCCACCCAATTATCATAAGTGCTACAAAGTGTCAAGATACATGGTTTAAATTCAAGCAGCCTCGAAAGTTTGAATGTGAAAAATGAATGGAAGCAGGCCAGGGACATGTCAGTTTTATTCTTCTGTGCTTTGCCTACCTGTTCAGCTCCTTCCACAAGTATCTGTGAAATAAAATCTCTGTGTCCCACCAGCAAGTGTTTCATCTGTGAATCATACTGTAAATGCTTCTGTGCCACTCTGAGCCTGACCAGTTTTCTTGCTTAGTTCCTCTCCAGCCGAGCTGGAATACATGAATGGCTCCTTAAGTGGAGAGGAAAATCTTTCTAATACGTCCCAAAACCTCCCCCTACTCATTGGCCCTTTTCCATAAAACCAAACTAAGGCAACACTCATAGCATCTGGCTGTGCAGATCTACTTCTTTCCTCTCTTTGACTGAGGGAGAAAAGAGCCAACAACCCTGCCATGTGAGGTACTGGCAGCAGGCTAAAGCCCAGAGTGAATTAAGGGAGCAGTGCAAACCTTTGAACTGTGCTTTGCCACTGCAACAGTTGGAGAACTTTGGGAAAGAGCTGAAAAATCTCTTCTTGCATCACAACTTTTGGGAATAGATAGCATCTTCGGAGAGCATCTGGTACCCACAATAGGCATTTCCAGCTGCTTCCTAACTCTTTAGAGAATGATGTGCTGATAGAAGGTAACTTTGATTTCATTAAAGCATTAATAAGATTTAACTTCCAGCACAGTCTGTTCAGGCAGTTATATGCAGGGCTTTTTATTTATAGGGTTGTGCTATATTTATCCTTGCCTTTGGTCTACTTGCTTCTCATTATTAATAGATATTTATATTATATAGAGTTTGTTGATGTTGATAAATTGAGTATTCCATTACTGTTTAGAACTGAGCTTAATTATGCATTCTGCACTCCTTTTTGAAAGTCATGATAAAACTGGTCTGCATTTTTATTTTTTGCTGTCAATGAAATATAGTCAGCTTGTGTTCATTACCACCATAGATATTTATAACTATATCTGATTTTTTTTCTTGGTTGTTAGAGCTTTTCTTGCTTTTCTTGCATGGATTATCTGAGAAAACTGCATAGGCTACATTGTAGGAAGAGTCAATCCTTATATTTTAATATGAGCCAAGCAAACCTATCATGTTGCTCAACTGATTTGAGAGTTGTTTTGCTTTTAGATAAATATTTTTGAGAATATGTCTATTTATGACTTTAGCCCCTTGTGAATAGTTACTGGAGGTCATATGATGCTGGTTCAGAAGTATCAGTTAATCATACAGGAAAGGGAGCATGGATGAAATATAAGGATTTCTTCATGTGAGAAAGTGAATAATCATTTTCGTTCTAGATTAGTTCACTAGAAACTGTGAAACTGTATTCCAGTCCATGCCTTTGTAAATGTTTGAATTAACATTTCCAGTTTCTGGGGGTGTAAAGAAACAAGTATTTTTTCCAGCATCTATCCCTGCTCAGTCAAAACCTTATCCACTAATCAATATAGGAAAGCCACTTACAGTATAAAATAAAATGTCAGCAAAAAATGCTCCTTTTGCTTATGTATTTAATGACTTTTGATGCTTCATTTTCATGTCTTGACATATTCAGGTAGGAGGTATTAAAATAATTCTTAAACCCCAGAATTTTCATTGTGTCCCAAATGGATGTGCATTCTTAATACATACTGTAGGCTTTAGAATAATTCAGAATACTTTGTATCAAAACATCTTATTTCTTCTCTACCCTTCTATAAAAATATTGGTAGGAGCGGACTAGAAAGCTGAAGCTCTGGTTGCTGCAAAAGACAAAGAGATGTGCTGCTCTCAGCAAAACAAATCAACGAGCCTCAAATGGACTTGGGCTGGAAGAAAGACAATCCACAGCCCAGTCTGAGCCTTCTGACAGGGCATGTGTAGGAGAGAAGTGAAGGACTCTTCCCCTCCCAGCCTGAGGAAAAGCTTTGTGTTTGTTCTTTGGAGGTCACTGGTTCCCAGCCAGAGAAGGTCTTGCTGGAAAGCTGGGTGGTGAGTTTGGGAAGCCCAGGGGAAAGCCTCTGCCAGGCTGGAGCTGGGAGGAGGGCCAGGAGCAAGGGCAGAGGTCTTGGAGTGAGATGCTGGAGGGAGCTGTTCAAACATTCTTCCTCTGTAAACATTTGGACTGGCAGGTGTAGTCTGGAGCCAAGGGATGATATCAGGAGTTAATTGTCTCCATGGACAAGAAAATTAATTTGCAATTATTTTACAAGCTGCAATCTTTCTAGAACTTCTCCTATTAACTGCCATCTACATTAGAAAAACTTTGAATTTCACTGTTGCTGCAAAGACCACCACAGATTTATGAAACCAAGCAGAGCGAGGAGCCTGAGTAGTCACAGCTAGCTATGCTCAGTGGGCTTTAATAATCCAGATACCACAGACCCCTCCAGTCCTTCTGTTTCTGATCCTCATAGGTGGGAAGTGTTTGTAAATTTGGTTTTGGAAAGGTCCTGTGTCGTCCTAAGCCATCGTGGTTTCTGTGTCTTCTCTCAACACAGAGGAGAATATTAAAGTTGTCCCATAGGGCACACTTGGCCTTTCCAGGAGAAGGACATGATGGCTTACTGTAATGCTATCTGGAAAATAAAAACAGATCTACTATGTTTTTATATCCCTCTTCTAATGAAATTTATCTGCAAGTCCTCTTTTTTCCTTTTTTTTTTTTCTCTTTCCTGAGACAATGTGGGATAGCAGCACTCTATCAGCATTAGAAAAATGCAATTTTTGTTTACTTTGTTACTTTGTGATTGCTGGCTTTGACAAAACCATGGATTGATTTTATCTGGTCAGCAAATTATTTCCATTCATCTCCAGGCCCGGAAACCTGCTTGGATCTTAGAAATGCGTCTGGTCCCAGTTTCAAATTGAATTGTCTCATTTTTATTTGACATGAGCGAGCAAAGACACTTAGATCATAATTTCATTTCTGTGCATCACAATCCAAGGAGAAATCACTCACCCCTTTCCTCCCAGTCCTCAGCCATCCCCAAAACAAAATTTGATGTCTCAGCTGTAACTGTCTGTCTGTTCTAAGTTTTCTGAAGGGTTTTTATGGCACAGAAGAACTGTTCTGGGAAACATACCACCTCCTGTGAGCATAAGCTTTCCTTGGGAACTCGGAGATACCACCTCCTGTGAGCATAAGCTTTCTTTGGGAACGCGGAAGATGGATTTAATTCCTGATATTATCAGTGAACTTCTCTTTATCTCCAGTGACTGCTATTCTTTCCTTTTGACTGGGTAGATAATAGTAGCAAAACAAGAAAATATTTGACAAGAGTTTGCTGTTTGGATCTTGCAGCCTTTTCCATCAGTTAACACTCATACTTGTGAGCTTCCCAGAGGTGCCCATTTTTAGAAACCTAAAAATGGTCAAACCGAGTTGCAGACTAAACAGTGATTGGAGCATACCTCTATTTGACATCTCTGTGAACATCACAGATAACCTTGGTAACAGAAAGTCTGAGGGTACATGAGTGGGCAGAGTTGATTAGACAGTGTCACTGTAGCCTAATTGCTTGCACTTAACATTTGCCCTCAAAATGCAGGGCAGAGCCCCAGCTGAACTTCTCTGGAGGTCATAGTTAGCTAGTTGAGATATGGAAAAAGCAGCTGGTAGCAGACAGACACTTAACAAATGAAACTTTGTTCTTAGAGCCTGAGCTGTGACAAGGTGGTGGCAGAAGAGGAGGCACTGACCTCTCTGGAATCTTTGCATCCTGTCCTGAGCTCACCAGCATTTGTTAGCTGTGGTAGCGGCTTCATTTCATTTCATTTCAGGACAAGGCATTTGCTTTAAAATTTATTTTGATGAGTGGAATTCCTGGTAGAGTGACTGAGAGTCTGAGTGCATTAACTGATAAACTGACTTGGGAATGGCTCGTTAGCATAAAGAGCAAATATTAGCACTAGCTAATGGTAGTCCTTCTAACTCCTCAGCTGGGCCTATGTCTAGCCTATGACTAAAGGAGATGGAATAGAAAAAGGATGAGTTAAGAAACCTGGTGAGTTTGGTGATTTCAAATGAGTTACACCGTGATACATTTTTTGTCTTTCTCTGGTATATCTGATAGTAATTGACATGTCCATCGCTTATCAATATAGCCAGAAAAATATGTTGTTACTAAAGGTTTTTGAGACTCAGTAAAACAGATATTTTGTTGAACAGATTGTTTTACTTAATAACATTTACTTACATAAATGGAGTAAAATTTTCTCATCTCTGTTTCCTTACCTCTGCACTGTAGGACTGACAGACTGAACTTCTGTACCCTGCCTAGTAGAAGGCAGGGGAGACTTACTGTATACTAACTTTTAAAATGTTTGCAAATTAATATGATTTCTGCAAGAGATTTTGGGCAGTGTTTTTCCATGTTTGCTATAAAAGAGAGCAGAATTATTTTGGGAAAAAATATTTCAAAAGACTGGAGTGTCTGCTTTTCATCTGAGGCATACAGACTTTTTCTTAGCAGCATCAAAATAGTTTTAGAGACATACACCCCTTCATGAAGCTGATTTTTGGCTGATCTGTCCAAGCATGGTTATTAACACCCTGTTCCAGAGGGTCAGTGTGCATTATTAAGAAAAAACTAGATAAAAAATAACTCTAATGATTTGAAGATTGTCTAATATACCTCAAACTCTTAATGAATCTCTGACTGGATGTGGAACCCAAACGCTTTCTTATGTTTTCCTTTGGTTTATCAGATAGGAGCAGGAATTGTAGAGCCAATAGTTAAAAATTTTGAATACTTTATTTGAAAAATAATGTTTTACAGTGGTCTCTTGCCTTTTGTGACTATTAGAGAGATTTTCCTAAGCAGTCTGATGCATTAATGCTCATAACTTTAGTTTGTGACTATGATTATTTTTTGGTGCTGAGTGAAGCAAGAGACCACAAAATCAAAATGCAAAGCTTTTAGCTGTACTGTTGGCTATCTGGATATTAACATCTTCAATAACTGGACTAAGCGACTAATTCATCTGACCAAAAAGTTGGTTAGATTCTCCCAGAAGATGGCAGTGCACCTATGAGTAGTCTGCTAACTTTGCAATTTATATAATTTCTAGCTGTATTTTCCAATATTGAGTGCAATAACAAAACAAATAATGGCAGCAACTATGGTGTGTGTGGATACCAATGGTACTTTTGATCTTGAAATTTGAAGTGAGCACTAGTAATTCATGAAAGCCTCTCCTGTGGAGATGGTGAAGGACTTGATGCTTTTGGGTAGATTGGGAAGTTACTCACTCTTTTGCTACACTCACCAGCATGACCATGATCCCCTTTCCATTGGAGTCCTTCAGATAATTCCTATGCAAAACCCATTGACTGCATCTAGAGCTTTAAAATATGTCTGAGTTCTCAAAGTGTCATTGCTCTCAGAGGAATGGATATTGTAGGATAAGAGTCAGTAAGAAGTGGAATAAGTTATAAGATTTGAAAGTCTGGTCATGTTACTTCTTTGCTCCACTATTTCTCATCAAAGAATTTCTTCATTTAGACAGGGGTCAAAAAGAGATGTTCAAAAATACCAAAAAGGGCTACTTCTGTATTAGTTGTAGTCTAAAGGCAATCAGTAATTGCTGTAAATTTACGGAAATTTCCAGATCAGTTTCCAAATCAGAAGTCTGAGTGTGGATTTTCAAACATGCAATCAAACCAGAACTACTTGACCTTTCAAAAATTGATCCACTCCTTATAATTTTATTTCAGAATTAGCAGTAGGGAATGCTAATATCTCTTTTTAAAAATTCATCTTAATCTACAACTGTAATTTGCAAATAAAACCGACTAGATTTTCTATAGTGATCTTCTTATGAATTGTTTGATATGCCCTAACCCTAACCCTAACCCTAATCCTAACCCTAACCCTAACCACATATTTACATGTATATGCAAGTTCTTTTTTTTGGGTTATACCTGAATGAAGAGACATTTGCAAAGAATGGAGAGGGAAAAGAGGCTTTAGACAGATAGCAATGCTTACATGTAAATTTTGAATCTAAACTTTGCCATCTCCATGTTCTGTCTTATCCAGAATTACTACCAGCAGGCTAAAGAACATTTAAATCTTTATTCTCTGTAACTTAGTCTGAAAAAAAAAGTTCTGTTATAGCTCATTTGTAACCATTTATTTAGTTTTCCAAACAACAAAAATGCACTACTAGTAAAAGGAAAAGAAATTGCAGCTGTTTCTTTAACATAAAGAAGAGATGAAAAAACAATTGTGCACTCTTATTCTGCAGTCAGATATAATTGCATATTCTTGTCCTACTGCTTAGACGCTGTGGATGCTAATTTTACTAAATTAACATAAGCTGCATCATTTCTTTGCACAAAGCACAAAAGCAAGGAAGAAATTAAAATGTGGTTGCTTTTTTTGTTTGTTTTCTTTTAATTTTCAGTTTCCTCCTGCTCCAGTAAATCATGGGAGCTACAAGATATATTGGGTTCTTAATTATTTAGATGTCAGCCCTCCATTTTAAAAGTGTGTTTGTCTTCCTCATACAGCGAGCATCTTTAGTCTCTTTCAGGGCCCATCTGTGATTGAACCTGTCATGACCATATATTCAGTCAGGCCAAATATTCCTTAGCACCTGAAGAGATACAGCAGCACCTTCCTGTTCAAATGGCCAGCAGACCTGCCCAGCCCATCCTTAATGGCCAAAGTCACAACCCACATGTTAAATGAAAGGGGCAGCAGTGACAGATATAATCCATTCACTATTCACCTGTAGAATCTATTGCCAAAACCCACTTCATCTTATAATTCCCCTTTCGCTACTGAAAAGTGTCCTTCTCCATTTTCAGAAGAGGGCTCACATTAAGTCAGAAACTCCCTCCTCTTAGTCATCTTTTTAACATCACTTTCCTGGTGTTTGCGTGATTCGCAGTGCTCGTGTGACTGATGGAGCTTTTGGGTTCTGTGCAGCTGCTCAAACCATAACTGCTGGCATTTGCTGCTGCCTTTGTGTAATCTGGATATACTGTGACATGTAAATGATGCTGCTTGCTATTTCCTTGTTCCTACTGTTTAAAATCTCAATAAAAGTGAAAAATACCACTATAGAAACTGCAACTATCTCAGCTGACTGTTCCACAATAAGGCAAGCTACCTCAGCACCAATAAAATGTTGACATTACTACTCTGTGTGTTTTTCCCCATGTTTCTTAGTGAATTCTTCAGCTTTAATCTCACTGCTTGAGGTAAAATCAACCTTGTTATTTGGTCTACAACAGTGTTATTCTGGGTCAAATTCCAGAACCTTTATGAAAGCAAATGCTGTTTATATTAGAGACAATAAAGACATAACTAAAAATGAAGGATCACAACATGGAGCTTACAGTAGGGTCAGTGGCTCTCAGAGCATTTTTCTTTAATTTGTTTTGTGAACTGCATGTTACTTATGAATAAATCTGCCATACTGTCTGTAATTAAACCATTAAAGCTACCTTCCATCATAGGCTGTTGTGATTAAACTTCTGAAATGTATGTGCCTTGGATACTGAACTTCACAAGATACTAGACTTCCCTGGATACTTCCTTCTACTGTAGTGTTATGTGTTTTGAGGGAGTTTAAAGGGATTTCATATCCAGCCGTATTTTTTGCCTGTTTTGTATCTAGTATGGATCTGCCTGCCTTTCCCAAATGCTTTAAAAGTTTGGTTCATAGAATACACTGGAAATATGTAAACTATGTTGAAGTTTTTCTGATAGCTCAGTCATGGCTTTATTGTTAAGACAGGAAAATGGGGGAAGTTCACTGCAGTCTTTCTGCAATATTTGACTGTAACTAATAGCCTAATGCTTACACTGCTCATCTAGGAAGTAGGAGAGCCAAGTCTGACTTTCACTTCAGCCAGGGTGGTTTCAAAAATTAGCTCCCAGACAAATCCTCACCTGAAACTCATCCTTCTGTTGAAACCTTGTCAATAGACAGCAAAAGAAGTGATGCTTTAATGGGACAGAAGGATTATGTAGGCATCCTGCAGCCATCAGAGGTGATCAACATTAGAGACAACAGGTTTGTGTTGGCTTGTCTACAATCCTCCTACAGTCCTTGATGGTGTAGCCTCATAGTCTGCTGCTCATACTCTGTCCCACTGTCAATTAACTGCAGGCAATTAACTGCATCCAGTGTCCTGCAAAACAGTCTTATTATTAGTGGTGATAGCAGCTTGGGTGGCCTGAAGTTCCTGGGAAGGAAACCAGATCCTCACACAGCTAAGTCACTCTTTTCAGCATGTAATAGACACATCCTGAAAACAATCTGACCAAAACTTGTCTGTTAGATACTCCCCATGGACTTTGTGGAGTTGTACACATTTCTGTTGTGATCTGAAACCAGAACTCACAGAAAATAGCTAGTTTATGAACATGGGTACTAGTTTTCATGGTGGGTGGCAGCAGACTGAACTAGGTATACAAACTGTACCAGGTATTTTGAGTACATTCTGAGACTGCAAGTGCACCATGAAACTACATTAAGATGTTGTCTGGACACTGTTTACAGACGACCTTGCTGGCTTTCACAACTCTTTTGTCATTACCCTTTTCATAAGTCCCTGAATCCTTTTTTTTTAAAATTGAAGCTGCAGACAAGCGTCTGCTGGGCCATCTAACCTTGGAAAATATTAACTTTTGGGAGTAGCTCCTACTCAATAGAAAACACATTTCCAGCTGAGTGCTGAATTTGAGCCTTTCGCTGGGGAGTTCATGTTCCAGGTCAACAGCATTTCCATAAGATGCTGAGTGTTCCCCCAGAAGCATTTAGTGCACTGTAGAGTGAAGAGGAGGCTTGGACATAGCCTACAACATTGCTCGCACAAATCTGTGCAAAGACAGGGTGGCTGCCTTCCCATCCTGGTGATCTGCACATAAGAGGAATCAAAGACCTGCTTTCCTTCCCAAAGCCATGTGTTCCTGGCTCCTGAATAAAGCATGTAGATAAAGTGTCTTCCAAGCTCTGAGCTGCCACTTCACATGATGAGGAGTGGCAGACCAGAAATTGGCTTCATGCCTTTTGTGGTGTTTTTGGTATGGATGCTGAGAAAGTCTAGAAAGGGTGTCTTGGAGGGCATCATCTTTGATGGGCAGAAGAGTCAGGCAAAGGATTCAGGCTGGAAAGACCTTGGAAAGGGGAGCTGACTCACTGATGAGTTTGAGTTCAAGCCTCCTTAAAAGCAACAATGGAAACCAGACACAAATTCTCTTCAGCCATGGAACTTGGAAATCTTGATCCTAAACTTGCACACACCCAGTGAGAGCTGTATGGGCTTAGGATTCAAATGCAGGAACAAAGGACTCTTTGTGGTAAACCCATTGAGAGGCTATGTCTCAACACAGAGTTTATATCCATCTAACAGAGGTGTGTAGGCAGGGAGAATATTAGGAGAGTGGTGAGGGAAGTATAAGTTTCTTGCAAGGCCTGGGTGGTATTGAAAGAGCTGTCTGGGTAGCTCTTCTGCTATGCAAGTCTGTTGTGGAGCACCTATAGCAAAACACCTTTCTTTAATGAAGGTCCCAAAATAACCATATACA
>NW_008681343.1:128182-137098 GCF_000695815.1 Acanthisitta chloris | reverse complement strand
GGGATGGGGCTGGGACAATATCCATCCCCCAGGGCAGAAGGGACATCCGCAGGTCCCTGGAGACTTGCGGCTCTGCAGTGCATCACTCGGCAAAGTGGGATGTGGTCCCCTCCAGGAGGGGTTGGGATGAGCGAAGGGTCCCCCCACCAAGTGAAGAGGTTCCTCAGAATGAAGAGCTCCTGAGGCAGGCAGAGTCGAGGTCGCTGTACTCTGGGTCCCCCCAATGCCTGAGGGGCAGGAGGGCCCAGCTCAGAGCGACGGCAGATGCTCAGCGCCAACCTCAAAACCACCTCGATCGAAGCTTGGCTTTGAGGTTTGATCTATCCAGTAACCTCAGGCACCAGGTGTGGGAGAGGGGCAGAGTGTGGCGTAGGGTGACAGGTTCCCGTGTTGCCACCTGCTCCCTGAAACCAGCCAACTTTGGGCTGATGCTGTGGGGCACCTGGCACCCAGCGCTGCTGGTGGTAGTGGAGGCAGTGGGAGCCAATCCCTGCTTGGAGTAGAGCTAGAGGAGGTTGGAAGGGTGTCTGGAACATCATAGCTGGACCCCTAGGGACTGGTGGCTCCGTGATACCCCAGGTTTAGCAACAGTGGAGGTTTGAGGCAATCCCAGACACTTGGTTTCCAGCTCTCCGTTCACCAGATGATCTGCCCAGCTAGGGAAGCTGCCTGTGTGCCTCTTACATCTTGCTCAGCTTCCCTGCTAAATTAGGGCAAATTGCCAAGCTGGTCCCCTGCCCTCTGCCCATGTCTCTGCTGAGAAACTGAGTCTCATCTCATGTTCCTCGACTTGTACAGGAGCAACCCACCACAACAGCGACTGGAGGGCCCCAGGGCTCTCCTTTTATCTGCTGTGCTGCTAACAGAGCAGAGAGAGAGGTTTAATTATCCTCAAGTGTCAGTTCAAGATAGATCTGCTGGGACACAGCTCTTGGCAGGTGCGAAATAACAGGACGTTTTCATGCATGGGAGGCTGAGCTGGGAACAGTTCAGTGGTTTAATTGGAAGGGTTCATATCAGGGTACAGAAAATGGGACGGTGCTGGCTCCAGCAGTGATCCCAGTGCTACAGCTGTGGGAAGGGAAGATGGATGCCGAAGGCTAAGAACTTTTTCTGGTGCATTGTTTTGGGAGCTTGGGGCAGAGCAGGTGCTCTGGGCTGGTAGCACAGCCTCAAGCCAGTGCTGTCCTCGAAGGAGTTGATGCGTTTTCAGCCTTGCTTTGTTTATGCTCAGCTTTTGAGTTGGTTCTAAAGAGAGTCCTTGTGGGGCCACTAGGAGACATGCCCTGTTTCACAGGGCATCTGGGTGCTGAGAATGAGTGAATTACTCCAGAACCATGGCACTCTGGACCTGTCTTCTAGGCATGTGAGGTGTGATGGCCTCGGGGCTTATCAAACAGCTTCTCCTCCCACCTCTTGCCAAAATCCCTGAAATGGTTTACAGGAGCTCTTAAGATAAGCACTTAAAGAGTTTCAGCTCTCTGACTCCATGGGGAAAAGCCTCTTCTCTCCAAAGGGCTGCAGCAGGGGAGTTTGGCTCCCACTGGGGATGTCCCTGCCCTGCCTGGGCTACAATCCTGGGATGCATGGAGCATCTGTCTCCTGTCCCATCCATAGTGTGGTAGTTCACCCCTGGTACTGGATTTGGATTCAAGAGCAGAAGCTCTTTCAGCTGTGGCCATATCACTACCACAGAATGAGGCACCTCTCTGTCCAGACCCCACAACATCTTAGTCTGGGACTCTCCAGTGGGAGGAAGAAGGACATCATATTTTACTGTTCATCCATATGTGTTGAGCTCTCCTCTGTCCTCATTCCCAGGGGAGTGTAGGCTAGGTGTGAAAAAACCCCAGTGCCCTTTTCCCTGCTGGCTTGTTGGAGGGGGGTTTAGTATGAGAACCTGGTGCCACTGCTTTTCTGGGTGAAGTCATGGTGTTGTGTTGTTATTGTAGTTATGTTCCTTGGTTTAGGGTCCAAGATAATGACTTAGCTGTACTTTAAGTGCTGGGTGTAACAAGCCAGCCCTTGTGCAGTTCTCACCAGCATGAAACAGCAGCTGGCGTTAGAGGTCTGGGGTTGGTCCTGTCTCATCCATACCAATCGCTGTGACTTGCTAATCACTGGCATCTGTTTCTGACACTGTAAGAGGATGTTCAGGAAACATCTTTGTAAGACACTGAGTTTTGTAGATGCACAGAGATAGTGTTTTCAGGAAGATTCAGTTATTAAACATTGTCTTGGCGTTGTCCCCTTTGCACTTGTGCTTGCTGAACACTGCCATTTGCTTGTAACCATGCTCCAGGCCTGCCAGAGTTGCATTCCTCCTTTGCCAATCTGCATTAGTGAAACTTGTAGGCTGTTCTTTGGTTGCAGACTGTGTGGATGCTCCTGATTCTGGCTGCTGTGACCTCCACAGTACTGGTCCTGATGCAGGAGAGCTGGGTATCTGACCGGGGTTGGCTTGAGGGAGGACAGTTCTGAGGGGAAGCTTTTCATCCCTTGACATAGCTGTGCCTGACAAAGGCATTTTGGAGGTGTGATTGAGGAGCAGAGATTCCTCCTCATTTCTCCTTGGAGGTCAAGCTTCTGGGAGATGGGCTGGACCAAGTGAGAGCAGAACTCACAGTCATTTCAGCTGCAACAGGCTTTTGGTGCCACCTGTGACAGGAGCATATTTAGACTTGGTGTATATCCCCCTCCTTTACTTTGGGCTTTGGATCAAGGCATAAGAGCTTTTGATGCTTGCACACACAATAAGGGCAAAAAAAAAATAATTAAGACCGCAATCCTCAAAATGTTTGCAAATCCAAGAGCTTATCCTCACCCTGGGTAGGCAAAACTAGCTAAGGGTAGGCTCAGTAAATCAGAGAATCAGCCACTTTGATCATCAAACACAAGGTGGCTGGGAGCACAGCTGGCACAGAGCAGCATAACCACAGCAAGTCCTTGTGGGGATGCTTGGGATCTGGCACCATGGGCTTTTCCTTTAATACCATTGCAGCGAGTGGCTTGGGAACCAGCAGGGCTCCCAGCCATACATGGCCAGGGTTGGGCCTCAGGTGGGTGGGATTCAGGAAAAAAAAAAAGGCTGCTTTGGGTACCAAGGGCACCCACTGAATGAACCCCTGCTAAGGGTGCTGGGAGGACCAAATGGACTGAGCTAATGAAAGCTCCCACCTTTGTTAAATGAGCCTGATAACTTCAGCCAATAACTGAAGTGCTGAGGAGGGACATCTCCCACAGTTTTAGCATGGGAAGGAGATTTAAGCTTTCCCTGCAAAGCTGAGAACATCCTATCTGGAGATCAGCAGTCAATGCCAGCCATAATAACTGTAAAGGGGCTGGTTGTTGCTTTAGCCACTCTCCTGCCTCCACTTGCCACCAAGGCCCATCTCCAGCAATGCCAGTCCCTACTGCTGGTGAGCAGGGGCCATTCTCTCTCCATACTTGGAGGAGCAGTGGGGAGAGGGAGTGGAGCTGTACAGTGTGGTGGGAAGGGATCAGGCTGCCCTGGCACATCAGCATCAGTGGTACAGGACACCTCGAGGCAGCCCCCACTGCAGCTGACAGTACATGGGGCATGTGTCTGCAGCAGTGGAGAGAAGACAGGCTGGCATCTGCCTTCAGATCTGTCCTTCTGCCATGCTGAGAGCAATCTTGGAGCTGGCAGAAGTAGGGCAGGTGGCATCTCCCTCACCTGCGAGCCAGGCTGGTGTGTCTCTGCAGGAGCAGTGAGCTTGGGCTGCCCCAGGGCAAGGTGCCAGTGAACCAGGACAGCACAGCTCTCAGTAAAGTCAGCAGAGACTCAGAAACTCAGCCCACAGGGAGCACACCAGGACAGCACAGCTCTCAGTAAAGTTAGCAGAGACTCAGAAACTCAGCCCGCAGGGAGCATTGCAAGAGGCTGAAGGTTTTTTGCAGCATGTTTGGATCTGGGATGTCAGCTGGAGCAGCAGCATCTCCTGAGCACCCCAGTGGTGTCAGAGTCTGGGGTCAGGCCAGTCCATCTGGAGTTTCATGGCATTATCTCTTAAATGCCTTTAACTGCAATAGGATGGCCTGACTGATTGGATTGTGCTCTGTAATTAATTAGCTGGGTGTACCGTATGGGAAGCAGCATCAGTGGGAAGAGAGGGGGGAATCTGCTGGCAAGAGCTGTTAAGCTTCAAATGGCCATTTCTCATTAAACCAGCCTCGTGCAGCGTTAGTCCCTGGGCACAGGGGGTTAGTTCCAGTGTCCTGGCCCTTTTCCATGTGAGGAATTGTGGGTTTGCTGCCTGACCATTCCCTCGGTGTCTGTGCCCTACACCTCAACCAACTTACTGGGAGCTTGTTCAAGCTGGGTGTATGGGGGGTGGTGAGGGGGTGCTCCCTGTCCCCTCCCTCGCCCATGGGCTTCACCCCACTCCCCTCCTGCTCCAAATCCTCCTGCTATGCCTCTGCTTGGGCTCTTTTACCATCCGTTTGTGCCTTTAAACAGACAGCATCCCTCATAGGGTGGGTTTTTTTCCCTTTGTGTTTACTGTGGGGATTAATCAGGAGCTGCAGTGTAAGGGAAACCTGCAGCAGCTCCTTGTTTATTGTTTAATTTGGGAAATGCTGCTGGGCAGGGCTCACGTTTCAGGTCCGTGCTGGTTTTTAAGGGGTCCATTTTGGGAGTGTTGTGGGAGGAGGGATGTTCCTACCAGCCCTGGGCAGGGGTATCCCCTGGGCAATGACACCTTTGTGCCTGTGGTTGTTCCCTCCCTCGTTGGGTGCTGTGTGGGTGGAGGAGAGAGGGCTCTTCTTGGGTTGCCCCCGCTGTGAGGTGAGACCTGTTTTCTGCTCAGGTGCCCCTGCTGATCCATGCCCACTGCTCTGTCTGCAGCTCCAGGTTCTTCTGGTGCCCATCTGGGATGTGGTGAGCTGGGGTGCTTACTGCTAACAGGCTTGTCTGTGCTCTTGTAGAACTTAAGGCTGTCTTGTGATGGGGAAACTGGGCTGTGCCCACAGATGCCCACTCAAAATGTTCCCTTTGTCTGTGTTTGGGGGATCTGGGATGGGCTGTCCCCCATCCTGATACTGTGAGGAGGTGGAGGAGGCTGGTGTAAAACTCCAGAGGGTCAGCATTGCTGCCAAGCCAGAGAAGAGTTGTAGTACCCTCTGCACCAGTGGCTGATAAATCTTGGAGGAAAAAAACAAAGAAAAAACGGTGAAAAGAAGTCATGTGCCAGCTCAGCTTAACCCACAAAGGAAAACCACGTCATTTAAAAAGAAACGCTGTTAAAAATAGATTTTTTTTTAGCAGAGAATGCCACTCAGGAGAGTCAATGAGCTCTGTTTCAAGAGCTGGGAAACAAAACGGTCTAGGGGCTGTGAAAGGAAACCTCTCCTTTTCCAACTCCCCAAGTGTCAGGTGTGGCTCCTTGAGCTCCTTGTTTTTCCATCTGGCTGTGCTGGATCCAGCTGGGCTGTATGGTGGTCACTGGCTGCTGCTGACCACTGCTGCTCACTGGAAATGGGGGATTCAGCACCTTGGGAAGGAAAGAAGCTGTGCCTCAGATCTGTGTTACATCTTGCCTTGGTTTCCCACTCGCTGGCAGGGCCGGAGGGGAGGTGGTGAGCCCCACAGAGCATCCCTGCTTTATTTATTTAATTTTTAATTGGCTAAGGAGCCCTCTCATTTGCTTTGGCTCTGACTAATGAGGCGCGCCTCGCTTTGACAGCATGTCACAAGCAATAAATTTCTCAGGAGCTGCTGGGCTGCACGGATGCCCTCGTGCTCCTTTCTGGCTCACCCTCCTCCATGTCACCCTGTTCTGCTGCCTTTTGCCCCATCCCACCCCTTGAGCACCCTCCCAGCAAAGGAGAGATAGGTCAGGATGACAAGGTCTGGGTGTGAAACCTGCTGTCCTTTGGGGCTGGCCTCAAAGCTGCGGATTTGGGGCCTTCCTATCTTGTTTGTCTGGATGGAAACTGGAAAGAAGAAATCGCCAAGGACCCAGACAAGCAGTTGTTTAGCAGCCGTGATCTCAGTTGTGTTTTCCCAAAGATCTCTGCTGTGCCTCGGGGTGTGAGCACTGTGCCAGGCTCCAACTAATCTCACTAGGGGCTTGGACTGGCTGGCAGTGAACCAGCATGCCAGGAAAGATCCTATGGAAGACTTTTATTCCCATAAAAATGCATTTTTTTAAACAATTTGCAGGAGCATGTCTCCTTTGGTGAGGAGAGAAGGGGATGGTCTCCAATTGGAAAATCTGGATGGATCCATGATTTTCAAGGCCTTCCCCATGGGAAGGCAATTCTGGCTTTATCAAAATGGCCCTGGTTGCTCCATGGTGGGTGCAGAGGCAAAATTTTCCTTCTTCCCCATCCTGCTGTGGTCAGGGTATGAGCTGCAGTGAGTGGGGCTGGAGCAGCCCTCCCAGAATCCTTGCTCTGGAGAGTGACATTGTTGTGTGTAATAGGAACATATGGGTATTGTGTGATGCTCATATGGGTGAGGAGAAGGTTCATGGGCAAGCTGGGCACTGCCACCCTGGGGCAGAGCTGCTCAGCCATGTCTGACCATGAATGCTGCTTTGTTTGAGGGCGTGGACACCTTGGTGCTGTTTGTCACCTCTTGCTGGGTGACACTAACCTTCACTCTCCCGCAGTCGTTAAGGGACTGCTCAAGGTTTCAAATCATTGATGGGAAGCACCAACTATTAGCGCTGCTTCTCTTTGTATTCGTGATGGATTCTCTTTAAGCGTTGCTCTTAGTGGCTCTCCACTGTTAGCTTTTGTTTTCTCCTCAATAGCTTGTCTAATAAACGCCATTATCTTGGGCACAAATCTACTTCATGTCTCAATTCCACTTGGCGAGACTTGGTAATAACAGCAGAACAGCATCCTTTGAAAAGGGTCTCTGTCACCAGCAGCCCTGGATGCCACTTCTACGCTTCCCACACTTGTCCCCTGAGCAGATAAAGACAAGGGAAAGATGCGTGGCCAGAAAGCAAAAGGGGCATCTGCCTGATAAATTGGATGTCTGAGCAGTGCCGGCAGCAGTCAGTGCTGTGGCTCCAGGGACTGAGGCAGCTCTGCCCCTGCCACCTTGGTCATTAGGGAAGATGTGTTTATGACCTGGGATCCCTCCTAATTCCAGCAGATTAGAGGGGAAGGATGGTGGGGAAGGGTGACAGCTTGCTGGGAAAGGCGATCAGGAGTATTTCTTAGAGCTTGAAGCACTTTCTCATATGTGGCCAAATGAAGCTGTTGCCTCCCAGTCCGAATCTGGTCCTGGAAAGGGTTTAACTGGTAGGTGCTGAGGTGCTTGATGGGTTTTGGGTCAGCCTGCAGGTCTGTAAGTGGAAGTATTAAGGCAGCTCTGTATTTTGGCTGAGGGCAGCAGGTTCCCAAGGGTGTTTAAGCCTGTGGAGACCTGACCCTGATGTTACTCGTTACCATCTCTCCTGCATGAGCAGCTGAAGCAGAGGGTGAATGGTGTTTTAATTAAGACAAACTCTATTTATTTCTGCTGGGCCAGGCAGAGCTCAGCTGCTGCATTGTCAGAGCTTCCCAAGGAGGATTTCCCGTGCTCAGGGGGAAGGGGACTATGGGTGGGCGTGCACTGCCCCAACTCCTCTCATTTGTCCTATTGCTGGCATGTCTGGCTGCCTCCAATATCTGACCCCTCCCTGAGTAATAAATATTTGATCATCTCAGTACCTATTGCATCAAATAATTTTTGAAGGGTATTTTCTTTTCCTGTTTTTCCCTTACTCATTTCTCACATCTCCAAACGCACCCGCCACGCGTACCGCGCTCAGACGTGAGCGCTCGCGGCTTCCCCCCAAGTGTAATTGCTTTAAAACTGCAGATAGTTGGCGAAAGCAATTTTCTCTCCATTATGGAAGACTCCAGCTCTTCTCATCCTTCATCAAGTCGCTCTCCCCCAGCCCTGTGTTCTCTCTGCTGCTGTGTGATGCTCAGCACTGAGGCACGTGGCACCTCTGCTTTATGGAGTGATGCTTTCTCTTTTCCAGGGCTTGAGTGGCATGGGGTAGGGACCTCTCTGTGGGGGTTAACTGTCTGCTTCCACAGCTTCTGCTGAGCAAGGGTGATGCTTGCTGTCACCAAAGCCATTCCCTTGGCCCTGCTGGTGCCACATCCTCCTGGTGGGATGGGTATCTGTGCCAGGCTCATTGCAGATTTGCAGCTTCACCACTCGCACGTTTAACATGCTCTCTCTGTTTGCAGGACGTGTTGGGCTTTCAAAAGCATTAATGATGGAAAATAAATTGGAACCTGAGAGAAATAATCTTTAGGCGTTCTCTGTAGGCCTTGTCTTGCCTTGCCTTCCTCAGCCATGTTGAAGGCTGTGGCTGGAGGGGGATATAAATGAGGAGGAGCCTCAGGACTCCCTGATTCGTTGTGAGGCCTCGTGTTCAGTGGATCTTGCTGCAGGGAGCCTGTCCACTCACTGGTGCTGATAAACCTAAGGGGGCCTGGACAGGGTGGAAGTGATGAGGTATTTCTGAACCTTCTCAGAGGGCTTGGGGACCCAAGTTAAAGAAGGTTGGTGTACACCTTCTGAGGGACTGTGCCTTTCTTGGGGGACTTTAGTTCCATCCTGGCATGGGGAAGCAGTTGTCTTTGGTTCTGCACCACTCTGTCCTGGGGAGCCAGGCCCTTGTGTCACCACCCACCCTGCAAGCAGAGTTAGGGCACAGGTAAATGCACTTGAATGTCCTCCACGCATGGCACAGGGAGCTGCAGCATTCCCTGCCCTGCACTGAGACCCCATATGGTGTCAGTCCTCTGCTTGGAGGGCAGGGTGGGTTTTTCCCTCAGGACCACCACCCTCACAAGCATCAGAGAGGGAGGATGCTGGTCATTACCCTTGGGATGTCCCTGCTGAGGCAAGCAGCATCTCTGAAAGCACCCAAAAATGTC
>NW_008681343.1:109727-128165 GCF_000695815.1 Acanthisitta chloris | reverse complement strand
AATGGGTGCAGAGGCTTTGTCAGCATCAAAGCTTTTGGTCCCTGGAGGAGAGCCAATGTGCCATAAAACCTTCTCATTTCTCCTGCTCCTGCAGAGCAAGTGTGGAGCTGGCATGGACCATGAGCCCACAGAGAGCCATACCTCACAGCAGCCTCCAGCGAGAGGCTGTTAAGGCACTGTTGCCTATCCTAGCTGCCCCCTGGGCTGCTCTTGGACACAAACCAGCCTTGTAATGAAAGCTTTTTCTATGTCTGTTTGTTTTCTGAGCATCAGTTTAATGTCTGGAAAATCCTGTTGCAGCAAAGCCCAGAACACTTCAAAGATGCTGCGGGAGAGGATAGATGTCCTGTAGGGACCCTGCCTATGCCAGGTGGGGAGAGAATCTGTCTGCTCACTGCAGCCAGCTTCCCATTTCCAAGGGGTTTGGCTTGATCTGGTGAGGGAGACATTGGGATTTGCTCACACAGCACAAGTGCCTATCACTGGGAAAACCTGTCAAGGTGTGTATGGTGTCCTCCCAGTCTTGGGCCTTTGGACATGTCCAGATGAGGAGTTGGGGGTTTGGGAAGGAAAGATTCATGGATCTGAAACCTGCTGTCATGTTAGTGTGTTGAGTGGGACTTGTACATCCCTCTCTCTGGGGATGATACTGGTGGTGTCCAGCTCCCAGTAAGCTGTAATCAGGGCTGTCTGTCTGCTCTGAGGTGCTCCATACCTCCCCTGAGGGGGACTTCTTGCAGCAGTATCCTCCCAGTCACATAGTTCTGTGCTGTCTTAATGGTGTCAAGCTCTGAATGAGCTCGGGCAATTTGCTTTATAAAGCAACGCACTAAATATGTCAACACTCAGTGCATGTTTTTAATATAATATTTCAGATTGTTTTGAAAGAAGCCAAGATCCTGCTTTCCCTCTTCATTAGGAACGTTTTATGTGAAAGAGATGAACAATAGAGAGAGTTTGCCAGAGAGAAAGCTTTCCCAAGTATTTGTTGCTGCTGAGAAATCAGCTGCTTTTGACAAAAAAACCCTCAATGCATAACTATCAGGGCAATTAAGCAGTGTGTAAGCTGCCAAGGAAGGTTGTAGAATTGGCTTTGCTGGTGATGTTGGAGGCCAGGCTTGACCATAGCCATTGGGCATGCTCTAGGCACAGTAAATCCCCATTCCTTGGACTAAATAACCCACTAGCATCTCCCATCCACCTGGGAGTTGCAGAGAAACAGTCTGAGCTGCTCTGGCATAAGCAATTCCAGGCTGGAGGAGTGAGTGGGTTTGTGAATCTCACGCTGTTTCAGCCCAGAATTGATGGCTTTGGCTTTTAACTCACTTCCCGGCAGGACCAGAAGGGGTGGGTTCTGTCCCGGTCTCTAGCTGGGAGACTTGGCCTCCTGCCATGGAAAGGGTAAGACCTTCTGCCTGCCTGGTTGCAAAACTCTGTTCTGGCTGGCACTACTCAAAAGAAAAGAAACCCAAAAAAATCCAACTGCAGTACTTTCATCAGGGAAACTGGGTTCCTGCCTGTTCTCCAAAGAGTTTATCTTTCATCACAAGTTGGAAGAAACTTAGAGGAAACTGCAAACTTCCCTCTTCAGTGAGGACAAACCTGGAGAGATTGGTGGGAGGGAGTAATTTCCAAAGCCTCTGCCAGCCCTAGCTCGCCTTCCATCAGGCCTCCCCAGCTGAGGTCCCAAGAGGTGTTCTGAGATTACTTCCTCATGAACGAGAGGGTAGCCAAGAGTCTTCCCATTGTGGAAAAGCCTGTCTGAAAGGCAGGGAGCCTCAGCCTCATTAGCTGGGGTGGTTAGCACTGGGGCGGTGGACCCCGGAGAGGGATTTGAATGAAGAAGGCAATCTCACTGTCAGGAGAAATGTTCCAGAGGGGAAAATGTGCAGATGTCAGCATGACAGCTGGCTGCACCAGGATGCTGGCTGTGATGGGACCCAGAGCAGGGCAGGAGGGGACAAACTGGGTGTCTCTGAGGTGGGACCTGGCATGTTGTGTGTGTGCTCACTGCAAGATGCTGCTGGGTCAAGGGAGGAGCTCCCTGGGGATGCTGCTGCCCTCAGGACAGGCAGAATCTGGTTTTCCTTTGCCTCTTGGTAATCCTGTCCTCAAATATTCTTCCTGCAGATCTGGTTTTTATCTTTCTTTTTTTTTTACCACTCCTAAATGGAGTGTTTAAGCCTATTCTTTTGTTTTCTGTGAAAGAGGCAGTAAATCCTTTATCCTGCCTGGCTATTTCTGTGTGCACATTTTCTCAGTGTGCTCCAGCTTGTCAGCTGTGTCAAAGCTTGGAAACCTTGGCCTCTGTTGGACTCCAGACTTGGATTTCTCTGTATTTAACAACATAGGCTCCCTTGGACTAATAGTCCTTTTCTCTCCCCTTGGTGTCTTTTTTCTTTTTTTCCTTGCAAAAAGTACCTGGTTAAAAAAAAGCCCTGACAAGGGAGCAAGGGGAGTGGTAATGGTCTGATGGGTTTATGTGTGGCACAGCTGCCTGTGCCAGCAAGCAGTCCCAGCTGGGGTGTCCTCCTGTCCCCCCTATGCCTCTGGGGTACCCAGGGAAGGGGACCCCCCCGGGTGAGAGAGCTTTCTGGAGATTAGCTTGGGTGGCTAATGCTCAGGCCGTGGATCTGATGAGCACAAAGGCAGGATTTCGGCGCGCAGGGGGATTAGCCGTGGGCAGGCGGGGGCTGCCGCTGTTCTGGGGCCGTGTGCCAGCTCTGGCTGTCGTGCCCACTCCTGGGGGCACCCGGGGGGTGTCCCCCTGGGGAGATCTGAGGGGGGCACAGCCAGCCATCCCTGTGGCTCAGAGGGGGTGGTGAGGCTGTGGCTGCAGTTGGGACTGGGAAAGGTGTGACATAGAATCAACCGGGTTAAAAGAGACCTCCAAGATCATCGAGTCCAACCCTATCGTGGTTACTAGACCATGGCACTAAGTGCCACATCTAGTCTCATCTTGAAAACCTCCACGATGGTGAATCCACCACCTCCCTGGGCAGCACATTCCAATGTCTGAGCACTCTCTCTGTAAAACATCTCTTCCTAATATCCAACCTAACCCTCCCCTGGCAGAGCTTGAGTCTGCATGTGCTGCCGCCTGCCCCGTGCCCCACAGCGGTGGCAGCAGCCTGTGAGCTGCCAGGAAAGGCTGTGGAATTGGCTTTGCAGGAGAGGTTGGAGGTCAGGCTTGACCACAGCCTCTGGGCACACTTCGGGCACTTGAAGTGTGCCCAGAGGGGGAATGGATTAAATGATGCACCGGTCACTCCTGGCCACCCTGGCTTTCCAGGAATATGGTCTGAGCAATTCCAGGCTGGAGGAGTGAGTGGGTTTGTGAATTGTGCACTGTTTCAGGCTGGAATTGATGGGTTTGGCTTTTAACTTGCTGGTCAGAAGGAGTAGGGATGGGTTCTGTCCAGGTGTCCAGCGAGGAACCTGTCCCCTGAGGACCCAGCCCTGCTGGCTCTCCATGGAGGCCATGGCAGCTCTGCCACGTTGGGCAGTGCCGGTGTTTGTGTGAGAACAAAGGAATAAACAGTGGAAACTGTGATTAATTAGTGCAGCTAATTAGCAGCGTGCTTGGCTTGGGCCGAAGCTTGGTAATGTGCCAAGATCAGAGGAGAAGCCGCGAGAGACTCTGATGGGAAGCTCTTCGGGGTGAGAGCAGGGAAGAGGAGAGGAGGATGCTTTTCCACCACCCCTTTGCAACATGCCAACACAGGGAGCTTGGACTGGGGACATCACTGCTCGTGTGCCTCAGAGGAGGTTGCTGCTGCCATCCCCTTCTGTTCCCTGGTGCTGCCTTCTCTGAGACATCACTTTCCTCAGATGCAATCAGCATCAGGCACTGGGTGTTAGACCCCGCTGTGCTCCAGTGCTGCAGGTGTTAATTACCAAGCCCTCGTTAGGCTCGGTGAAGTTGTCTTCCCCTCAGAACAGGATCCTCCTTGCTTGCCTTCCCCTACGCCACACTGCGCCTTGTTCTTTGCTCTCCATTTGCAAATTAGCACAAGGACCACGATCAGCAAACAAATTTGCAGTGAGCTCATGGTGGGCTTGGAGATTTGGAAGAATCCTTGGCAAATATTTGCCAGCCTCTGCTGCAAAACCTCTTGAATACCTTTTCATGACTGAAGAGATGCCGAGCGTGGCTGGCAACTTGGGATAGGATGGCAGACCTCAGGCTGGGGATGGCTGTGTAAAAATATGTGAGCTAACTGCTCTTGCTTCCATCCCTCCTCCTCCCTGTCCTCTCACTGTGCAGCGTGGGGATAGCTGAGGATCTGATACACTTGACTGCAGCCGTAGCAGGATCACATCATTCCCATTAAAAGGTGGCTGTGCCTAAATGCCATTTGCTCAGCGAGGTCTGAAGTAGTGCCCTTTGGAGTAATTGGGAGACGTGGCCCCTTATCCAAGGACAGAGGAGTCTATTTTTCAAGGCGCCATCACTTTATTATTAATTTGTTAAACACTGACTGCCCAAAACTCAGATGTGAAAAAAAGGGTGTGAGCTCTGCCTTGGGGACCTTACCATTAAATGAATGTATTAAATCAAACCTGTGCTGGAGAAGGGAGTGCTGCATGTGAAGGTGAAATTGGTTAAAGGAAGAGTGGAGGTGCCACCTCCTTCATCAGCAATGGGTCTCACTTCCTTTTCAGTGTTGAATTCAGGAGGGATCACAGATCAGCAGGTCAAGGATCTGCTTCCTCTTGGCATTTCCAAGGTGCCTGTGGGACCATAACTTGTGAGCAGCTGGGAGTTCTTGTGAGACCCCAGTTGGGCCCATTGAGCTGGGAGGTCCTTAGCTTGTGTGTTCACAGCTGTGTACATCAGCATGGGCAAGGGGCTGCTTGCCCAGGCAAATTTGTGCCTTCTCTCCCTCCCCACTAGTGATGCTGGAAGCACAGTAACACTCTCTGAGAACTGCTCCCAGAAATCACCTGGCAGGAGCCCTTCACAGGGTGCTGGACATCCTCAAGTATTCACATCTACTTAGTGTCCAGATCTAAGCAGATTCCACTGGACTCTTCTTTCCTTAATATTGGGGAGGGAGGAGATAAGAGCAATATAGAAAAAAACCAATAGATAAAGTTCTTCACCTTCCAAACTTGCTGTGGGGTTGGGTTTGCTTGGTGGATGCTCAAGACCATGTGTTCCTAGCTTGACATCTCTCTACCTTCTCACCCACAGCCCCCTGTGCCCAGGAGCCATGAGACAACCTCAGCACCCACAGAGCCGGCAGAGCAGCCCCCCAGCTGCAGCCCCTCGGTGCTGCTAGGCTTCCCTGCTCCCCAGGAAGGTGCCCATTGCTGGCAGGAGAACCGTCTGTGCCCACACCCAGCCTCCTGCATCCCTCCCAAGGTAAGGACCATGTCCTTTCTGTCTCTGAAAAGCAAGGGGTTGGCAAATGCAAGTGAAATCAGGTTATTTCTTGTGTTGTTGCTGCTCTCCCCCTCACCTTGCTGGGAGACAAGGTGCTGGCTGGGGAGTGAGAACTGCCTTTCCCTTGCAATGAACAGGGGATTTTGAAGGTGGGTTAGCTCCTGGTGAAGCCCATTGCTTGCAAACTGTATTCCATCTGAGTTTGCTCATAGTTTTAGAAACTTCTCTGCTGCTTCAAGGAGACAGGCTTGGGTGGGACTGGTGCCTTGTGACTGTCTCTGCTTCCCTGATGTACTTCTGAGGATAATTGTCTATAATTTGTAGTCTTAACGATGCTCTGGAGGCTTCCCAGGCATGTGCTGCCTTTCCTCCCACTGTTAAAGGCCTTTGGGGTATTTTGGAGGCTTCCTGTGGTGGGGGAGCAAGGAGAGGATGTTTGGGAGGGGGCTGAGCCCCTGTCCCAGTAAAACACCCTTGTCTGTTCCTTGCACTTGGCAGTAGGGTTTTTTTTGAGGTTAAAGAAGTAGAGCTTGGCTTGTGGAGAGTGAGCAGGGGCTGAGGCTGATGCAGGGACAATTGCCTTCCTGATGGGCACAAAATCAGTAACATAGAATCCTTCAGGTTGGAGGAGACCTCTAAGATCATTGAGTCCAACCATTATCTGCCACTTTGCTGTAATCCCTAAACCATGTCCTCCACCACCATATGACTCCACCACCTCCCTGGGCAATATTCCAGTGCCTGAACACCTGAACAGTGGAAATTTTTTCCTAACATCTAATCTGAATCTCTCCTGTCTCAGCTTATGACTATTCCCTTTAGTCCTTTCAATATTCTATTCCTCTCAGTATTCTATTCCTCTCAGAGGAGTGGTAATCAGGTTTAGGAACCAAAACCCTTATTTCTGGGATGGTTTTGGGTCTTGAGATTTTTGGGGCTTCTTCTTTTCAAGCTTCTCCATGCAAACAGAGGTGTCAGCTGTGTGTGCTGGTATATGAGAATCACAGCTTCTCCATCTGGGATCCCTGGTGCAGGGTTGCTGGGGTCTGGAGAAAGGTGAGGATGTCACCAGTGTATCGCAGGGTGGACATGCATACAAGACTCTTGTTTTAATAGGTCTATAAGAGGGTCACAGTGGACCCAGTGAGCTAAAAATATAAGTCAGAGCAGTGATCTGGCTTGCCCTGGTTCTTTTTGGGAGCTCCTGTCTGCAGCTGGGATCAGCTGGGATGCTCCACCTGGGAAGCAGGGGCCAGTTAGCACTGGGAAGGCTGACATCCTCAGCTGT
Organism: Acanthisitta chloris; assembly: GCF_000695815.1. Classification (NCBI taxonomy): domain Eukaryota; kingdom Metazoa; phylum Chordata; class Aves; order Passeriformes; family Acanthisittidae; genus Acanthisitta; species Acanthisitta chloris. The sequence continues at coordinate 121,488 of NW_008681343.1, read as the reverse complement.
AAATATCCAGCCAGCTCTAATCCTCCCAGTAGCTCCATCACTGCTGTTTTCCTAAGAGTTATTTGACTCTTTGTGTTGCACTTCTCAGACAAATGGCTTTTAAATAAAACCCTCTGCTAACTCGTTAGGCCTCCTGTCCAGGTCACTTCCTGCTTGGGTGATTTATAGGGCTGCTTTTAACATTTTATTAACTTTAAATCGCTGGGGCCAGTCAATCGGAGTCTATCCCATTAGCTGTGGTGAGTGGCAGCCTGGGGCATCAGGCTCTCCTGCTGCCTCCCTCGCTCCTGGAGAGGCCACAGCGCTCTGAGAGCGACCACGGTGAGAGATGGGAAAGAACAAGAACACGAGGAGAATTTAGATAAGGAGGAATAGATCTGGGATGGATAAGTGAATGCATAAGGGTTAAGGAGATAATGGGGCTTGTGATCATATCTGGGGAAGTGGCTTATCTACTGCCATTGGTATGTGGTTTCTCAGCTGCATCTCCCACAGTGCATGCTGGACTGTATGGTGGTGGGAGAAGAGCATCAGGGCTTGGTAAGGAGATGGCTGCTCCAGGCTGATCCTGGCAGAAATCTCTGCTGGAGTATCCCTGAGCACCCACCTGGATAGGATGTGCCTGTATCATACCCCTTCTGTGGCAGTGCCAGAGACTGAGCCTTTCTTCTTGCCTACTGAATGCACAAGTGCCTTTAGCTCCTGGCATCCCATGCAATCCAGTTCCCTGCCATCCCAAACTCTGCTCTGCAGCTCCTTCCCCTTGGAAACAGCTCTTTCCCATTGGAGCAGAGCAGAGCCAAATCCTGCAGCCCCAGTGCTGGGGTGAGCAGGGCTGAATGAGCAGGGACCTCTTTGACTGGGAAATCCAAATGAGACAGAGATTGTAAGTGATATGAGGCTGCAGCAGTAGCTTTGATTATCTCTGGTTTAGTTGCTGCACTCCCCCCTGTGCCCTGTCTTTGTTCCACCTGTGCTCGGAGATGTTATTCAGTGGAGTTTTCCAGCTCTTGGTAACAGGGGGGAAAAAAACCTGAACTCCTGCACAACCAGAGCTAATGAGCTCTCTCTGGAAATAAAAGCATCCTGAGGACAGTCTTGTGATACAGAACATCCCGTTCTCTGTGGCTGCTCCGGCCACTGCCTCTGAGCAATGGCCCAGCACAGGGCTGTTGGGAGCTGAGCGAGCTGTCACCTCCCATCCTTCCCCCCAGCCAACACTCGTGTGAAGCATGGAGAAGGCTGAACTTTGCTTTGCTCCTCTGGCAGGGCACTGCTGTGGGGATGGGGAATTGGGATCATTTGTCCAACACCCTGATGCAGAGCCCATCACCTTGTACATGCTTGTAGGACAGGGCAAGGAGAGGACACTTGTCCCCACGAGTCAGGACCAGCTTTAGCTGGCTTTGAAAGAGATTTGGGTAACGCCCTGGCTGCCACCGCTGGCTGGGGAGGAGGGGTGTAAGGAGCTGGGCTCGCTGCGGCCCCGTGTGTCTGCAGGGAAAGGAGGGCAGACCTGCAGTCCCTGAGGGCTGTCGGGGTTGTCAGGCGTACGGCCAGGAGGGAATTTGTCTTGCAGCAGAGCTGGCATCTGAAAGCCATCGCTTCTGATGTGCCCATGATTTGCTGAAACCTGCGTCTCCTTTGTCATTTTTCTGTCTGTCTCTGTCTCAAATCCCAGAGCAAAGACAGAGAACTTGCTCACAGAGATGAGCGTTTTTTTTTTTCCCTCCACCTTTAAATATTTATTCTGAGCTCTCAAGATACGCACGCTATGATCTCGGGAGCCTCTCTGCATGCTGGCAGTGTCTCCTGCACAGCACAGTGGGGCTGGCTGCCCTTCCCTCTGGGGAGCACAGGCAGAGCCTAATCCCCCTCCTGCTGCCCCATGCAAGAGCTGCTGGGTCTCACAGGAGTGGTGTGGGGTGTTCACCTCTTCCTCCTACACATGTACTCGCATGGGAACAAAACCCAAAACCCACCAAAATGCTGTGCAAAGAAGGCTTAGGGCTGTGAGCTGCGTTTTTGGGACTGAAACAGAGGTAAAAGCAGCCTGGTCCCTCTGGCAAGCTCCACTGCTGGGGTGGCATATCCGAAATGTCTTTCTCACACCTCTTTGTCTCCTGCCTGACTTCCCCTGTCCCTGGCAGCGCTCAGAGCTGCTGCTGGAGGCTTTCCCTTTCCTCCCTGCAGCTTGCCCAGCGGACTCAAGGTCGTGCAGGTAACCAGAGTGATGCTGCCAGCCTTGGCTTTGCAGTCTGAGCTGCTGTGCTGCACTCAGCTGTGGCTTTGGGCCTCCCTCCCTTTCTCTAGTCTTGCTCTACTTTTCCAAGCCTTCCTGCTGCTGCCGCTTGGGCACATGGATTGCATTCAGGAAGAGCAGCCCTGTGCCGCTGGGATGCATGTGCCTGGCATGTCAATGAGGAGTGAGGCTGGTGCTGGGAAGTGGTGGCTCTGTCCACCAGGATGTGCTGGGCACCGAGGGGCTGTGCCAGAGCACAGCCACACTGCAGGCACTGCCCTGTGGGTTCCTGCAGAAGGGGTGATGGACTCTCAGATGGCTGCAACCACTGCCTTCCAAGCATTTTTCCTGGAAGCTGTTTCTCCCACAGAGCTGACTCACTTCTGCCATCGGGTTGTCTGGACCAAGGGAGAGGGGATTTTGCATCTTCTTATAGCTGGAGTATGGTGGTGGCAAACACCTAGGTGAAAAGCCAAGAACTGGTTTCTCAGCAGCACGGCAAGGGATGGGAGGTTGTCTGCCTTTCCAGGTGAGCACACAAATTGGTACCTCTGCCTATAGCTGCTGTGGCACAGGTGTCCTGCTCAGCAGCTGGCACTCATCAACACACAGGTTTGTTCCCAGTCACCCCCAGTGGTGCCAGCCACAGGCTCTCTAGGACCTGTAATCCTGTGGGCACCAATGCAGAAAATCCTCTGCAGAGGCCTAGGATTGAATGGCAGGTGCAGCTCTACTGGGAGGTGCCTTGAAACGAGCACGTAGCCAACGGCAAGAGGAGGCAGAGGAGATAATAGCTGATGTAGTGGGATTATTTTTTTTTTTGAGGAGAAAGAAATCAAGGCCAGCTCACTGTTACAGTGCTAGCACTGGAAAGCTGAACTCCAGTAAGCTGCACAGTGGTGAGGTTGGGACCATGGTGGTGAGCCCTCTCAACTCTCATGGAATTTCTGCCCAGAACAGCCTCATTAGCAGGTAAAGTTTCCCCAAGATAAGTTACTGCTGCTGTAAGAAGTGCAATTATCTCTTTTTTCTGCTATCACAACTGTGGACATTGAAGTTGGCTGCTCTTATACCGTGTCATGGCCAAGCTCTTGTGCACAGGAGGGTGCTGCCAGGGGAAAGGAGTTAAGTTATAGACAGAACACTCTTGTGCACAGGAGGGTGCTGCCAGGAGAAAGGAGTTAAGTTATAGCCAGAACGTTTTTGGGAAAGAAAAAAAGATTTTTTTCATTATGAGTTTGTTCCTGCTTGGTTGTCTCATCAGCTCAGAACTGCTGTGCCCATGCAGAGCGATGCCAGCTCATGCCTGCCCTCCTGGCATCTGTTTGTATGGTGATGGTGGCTGCAAGTGGTTTTTATGGAAGGCTGAGGAGCTGTGCTGTGTGTCAGGCTCCTGCTCTGCCTGTGACCCTGCTTCCTTCTGCTGTCACCCTTGCCCAGGGCTGCAACACCCCAGGGCTCCCCAGTTCCAGAGGGATTATTCACTGAGCAACACATCTACAGGAACAGACAGTGCCAGAAGTGTCTCCCAGGAGTGGAAATCTGTGGTCTGAGACTTGTAGGAAACATCTCTTCAGGATTCAGTCTTATTCAGTCATCGGTCGTTTGACCTAACAAAACCCTGTAGCACTGTGTGAGCTATGGGGAATGCTCCCAGAGCACACACAAGGGATGTCTGCAGCTGGATGATGTTGCAATAACTTAGTAGTGAATGCTTGGGATAAGTCATATTTCATAAAATCTGCCAGGATAAAGATTGGTGATTAATTCTTTTTAATAAACAATGCTGAGCAGTCTGTCTCGGTTCAAGCCAGACTGACTTTTACTGTGATTCATGGGTTTTTCCACAGGAAAAATCACCTTTATGGGGATTGCTGGTGTGCGGGGTGCCTGCTTGCCTTTGTGAGTAATTCCCCCCCGCTCCAAAAGCACCAGGGTGTGGAAAAACGATGAACTTCTCTGAGGGAGCTGAGAGGGAGGAAGGGTGTGCTTGGCTCTACTGCTGCAGCCAATGACTGCATCCTTTCAAAGAGCATCGCAGGACGTGGGAGAGTGGGAATCTCACTGCCAGAAATGCTGAAGGAGGCGAATCTTAGGGAAAAACGAGCAGGCCCGAGATGTCTGTGCGTGCCGTCCTAAGTGAGGTCAGTTGGGACCTGCCAGTGCTCCCCTTTGCAATGCGCTGCGGCATTTCTCTGGCAAAGCAATCACCCGAGAAGAAACGTGTCCCAGTGTTGTTCATTCCTAGCCAGTTTGGTTTTGCTTCCTCCCCAGCACCTTGTGCTGGAGGCTGGCCAGGCTCCGTGGTCTGTCGTGCGGCTGGGCCGGGGCGGCAGCGTGTGCCGGAGGCGGCAGCGTGCGCCCGGAGGTGTCGTGTGCGTCTGGGTGATGCTGCTTTTTAAAACCAGCCAAGGTGGGATGGGGAAATGCTGGGCGAGGCACTAGTCATAGGTGTGAGTGGTGCCTGTGCCTCAGAGGTGGTGCTGGGGGTGGTGGCGGTGCGGTGTTGGGGTTGGTTTTCAGTTTGGAGATGAAAGCAAAAAGAACTCCAAAGAAGCTGGAGTTCTGCTGAGCCTAATCTTGAAACTTGATTTAGTTGCTTGATGAGGTTTTTTTGACTGTTCTTGGAGAAGAGAAGGTTGTGTGTGGACCTCATAGCCACCTGCCAGTATGTGAAGGGGCTCCAGGGAAGCTGCAGAGGACCTCTTTGTTAGGAACAGTGGTGATAGGAAAAGGAGTAATGGGGATAAATTGAAAGAGGGGAAGTTTAGATTAGATATTAGAAAGAAGTTTAATGTGAGGGTGGTGAGACACTGGCACAGGTTGCCCAGGGAGGCCGTGACTGCCCCAACCCTGGCAGTGTTCAAAGCCAGGTTGGATCAAACCTTGAGCAACCTGCTCTGTTGGGAGGTGTCCCTGCCCAGGGCAGGGAGGGTTGAGACTAGATGGTCTCTAATGTCCATTTCAACCCCTTAACATACTATGATACTGTGCATAATACTGGTATTTGGCCAAAACTTGGAGTTTCCCATCAAGGGAAAGGAAAGGTGGCACATTGGTGGGAGAGGTTTGTGCAGAGATGCAGCTAGGATGGAGTGAAGTCAGCCCCAAGTCCAACCTCAGGAAGCAACAGGCAGGCTGACACATCCCTTGGTGCAGTAGCTCCCCATGGCAGTGTGGCTCTGCCCACCAAATACCCACCTTGGTCCCTTGTCCCCACAGTCACTTCACAGCATCCTGGGGCTGCATTCCCAGGCCAGAATGCTGCTGCTTCCTCCTCCTCCAGCCCTCCCTTCACCATGGTGCCCATCCCACATTCATTATGATGCCAGTGTACTTCTCTAAGCCCAATATACTTTGAATTACTGCTCATCTATTCCTCTTGACATCCTGATGCTCATAACTAGGAAGCCTGCATTACCCGTTTGCACATCTGTCAAGCTGCGTGTTCCTTGGCCATTTCCAGAGATACATAAAATTGCCCGTGGTTATGACATTATTGACAACCCACCCTGTCTCCTTCCCCCTCCCCGAGCCCAAATGGCTGCCTTGCTTTATGAGGATTGATATTTGGGCAGTAAATATTTTAGAGCCTCATCTGATGAGTGTGTCTGTGCGGGTGAATACATTTGTGGCTGAGGACAGATGTTGGAGCTATCTTCATTGGAAATGCAGGGCCTTGTCTTCCTCTCTCCAGCCTCTGCAGCATCTCTGTCATCTCCCTCCAGCCCCTCAGTGCTGCCTTTTCCCAGTGGGAGGATGGGGAATCAGAGGAAAAAGCCAAGCAGAGGCTGCCAGGAGGGATTAGGGCTGGCAGAGCTCTGCGAGGGGTGTTGGGTGTTGTTGGCCCATCACTGCAGCATCCTCATACTGTGCTCCCCATGTCCCTCAGCAGCAGGATTGCACTTCTATGGCAAGGTGTTTTCCTTTCCTAAACCCAGGGAAACCACCAGTTCCTGCTGTGCTGGACAAGTAGCTTCAGCCCTTTTGAAGAGAAGACAACAAGCATCAGGCTGTCTGTGGTTTCCAAAGGATATATTTTGATTTGACTGTTCTGAAAAGCTGCTTCATCTCCCAAAGTTTCAAAATGCACTTCAGTAAATGCCTCTAAAGAGGAAACAACTTGGGAACAACACAGCCTGGGTGATCTGAACCATTTTTTTTCATCTTTCTGAGAAAAGCAGAGGAGCCCTTTTTCAGTTCCTCAAAATGATTTGCTCTCTTTTCCTTCAATCACCAAAACAGTGTTGCCTGATTTCCAGAGAAGAGAATGAGCAGACTCAGCTCGAGCTGAGTGAGCCAGGGCAGGTTTTGGGGTGTCACAGCTCTCCTTGGGCTGGATCTCAGCTGGGGACATCAGGAATCAGGGAGCTTTTAAAGTATGTCTGCCCTTGGTCTCTGTGAGTTTTGCTGGTGCTACTCAACTGAGTTGTCCTTGCGCCCAAATCCAAGCCTGGGCTGGGACTTGGGTCTCTTCCCTGCCGGGAGAAGTGCACAGGGGTCTGGCACAAGCCCTTTTCCCACTCAAGGAGTTGGACCACATGCAAGGCAAGTCATCCCTGCTCCATGATTTCTTCTTGCCATTTTGCTGCTTTTTTTTCCTCTCTGAGCCTGGAGTGAGTGCATCGAGATGTGTAAAAATCAGCTGCCTGGGGGTGGCTTTGCAACCGCTCCCTTGCCATCCCTCGGAGTCTTTGTCATGAGAGCAGGAGCTTCCTGGCTCCGAAGTGGTTGCTGCGTGTGGGGCTGGGACCTGCCACCCTGGGGGAGGTGATTTGGGGGCTGCCAGGCTGGTACCCCCCGGCGCGTCACCGAGTCCGCCTGTGCCCAGGGCGTGGGTGTCCCTTTCCCCACCCTCTGGGCTTGCCAACACGCAGAGATTTGTTTAGGTGCAGGGAGTAGTAGGATGGAGTATTTCTGGCTGTTGCTGCTTGGGGTTTGAAGCAGTTGCATAGGCAAGGTGGGTGCCCAAGGGGGTACATGGATTTGCAGGGGTGCCCCATGGGCCAGGGCATGTTAGCTGCCTTTTTTGAGGACTGCTGTGCTAGTGAGTGCAGGTGGTTGTTGGTACTGTGGAGTCTGCTGTAACTCTTACATCCAATTTGCTTATTCATGGAGAGATCTGTGTCATCAAGGAGCTGTACAGGACAGCTTTGCAAAAGTGCTGAGAGAGTAGGAGGTGTCCAATGCTGCTTGCAAGGGCTTGGTGTCTCAATCACCAAAAATCTTGGTTGCAGGAGCCACGTGCTGGGGTGAGGACTTCAGTGGCCTCGTTGACTCACTGATGAAGGATGCTGCCCTGGCCCTGGCCAGTCTGCTCTTCTACAGCACTATAGTATCTATTTATTTATGATTTCCGTGGGTGGTGTTTGGGATGATCTATTGAGCCAGAGTGAGATATTTTGAGGCACAGTGAGATATTTTAGAAACATCTCATCACTCTGGAAATATCCATGGTGCGATAGCTGCGTATTAGTCATTCGGAAAGGGAGTGATTTCAATGAAAGAAAAAACATTTCATCTTGTCAGAGCATTTTCACTCACTGTCTGCCAGGCAGCTGCTGTCAGTCTTCAGTCTCTGTGGCTGGTTTTACTCTTCTCAGGCTCTGCCTTTTTATTTTCTAGCAAGAAATAAAATAAACCCCCTAATGGATATTGGTAGCTATGAACTCATCAACTGTCAGTAAGAATGAGCATTTAAAAAATGCAATAAACCCCCTTTGTACTGGATTATTTCCAGTGGGATTATTTCTCTCAGGGACTATCTGCATTTGGAAAGGGGAACTCCTCCTCCAGGTATTGGACCTTGAACAAAAGCCTCTGCCCTCCGAGGTGATTTATCCTCTTGAGAAGTGAGAGGAGCTCTGAAACTCTTGTACACCAGCTGGAGATACAGAATTAGGCTCATGGAGAGCAGGAGGAGAAATGGTTTTCTCCTAGGAGAAAGAAAAAAAATCTGTAAGAAAACACAAATGATGAGGCTTCGTCCTGCAAGGGAAAACAGCACAAAGCCATTCAGCAAATGAAAAGCCAAATGAGCTGTGAAAACCCACCACCACGGTAGGAGAGATTTTCACTCAGAGGAAATCCACCATAAATCACCTAATACTCAGCTTTGCACTGCCATTTGGGAAAACGTTCATCATGTTCCACTGGTCTCTGCTCCACTTTATCTGTATCTGTAGCTGGGGTTTCTGTAGCACAGCCCACGCGCCCCAGGGAGGAGGCGATTCGGCCGAGATGCTCCCATCTCCTTTGATCATTCTCCATAATCAGGCGAAGAGTAATTGCACTGTGGTTACACTGTGAGGGCTATGCACTGTCGCTTTGCAAGATGCAGTTGCCATTGCCTTGTGCAACCAGTAGATAGCTGCTTTGATGGCTTGAAATGATCCCTTTGTGGTTGAATCTTTGGTTGGTGTTGACACCCAGAGTTTTCCCAGGGCACAGGATCATAGAATCGCTTGGGATGGAAGAGACCTTAAAGCTCATCTCCTTCCAATTCCCCTGCCATGGGCAGGGACACTTTCCACTAGCCCAGATTGCTCCAAGCCCTGTCCAATCTGCCCTTGAACGCTTCCAGAGATGGGGCATACACAAGTTCTGTGGGCAACCTGTGCCAGTGTCTCACCATCCTCAGGCACGTCTAGGAGCACCTCCAGGGAAGCCTGGTGGGAATGTGCTTGTGCCCAGCTGTTTGGGGCAGATGTTTCTCTGCTGCTGTGGCTCCCCCTTAGCCATCTCCTTTGAGTCAAGGAGTCTTGGGTGGATTTTCTTTTCACCTATTGCCAGTGCTGAGCTCTGGCTGCATCCCTGTGCATGTCCACTGCATTTCCAGCCGCTGTGGCCAGAGCCACTCCAGCCAGGGTCTTAAAATAGAAACTATTAACTAAAGAGCAGGAGAGGGCAGGGGGGAGGCAGCCTTGGGAGGATGCCAGTGGTGTCGCCAGGTTTAGTGAGCCCTGGTGCCTTGGAGCCTTCTCCCCAGCTCCCCTTGGACAAACGGGACATCACTCCCGATGAAAGCTGGAATTGGAGGGGTCAGGATGGTGACTGTGCCCATAAACTCCATCTTGCTACAACCTGGGCTTGGCAGCAGTGACTTGAAGCTTTGCAACTGTTGCCTTTAATTTCTGGCCAAATGAAGTAAAAATGGCCAACCAGACCCATTTCTTTAATTTAAACCTTTTCCTGTTCACACCCACATTAGACCAAAAATAATATTCTTTTGGTTTGCACTTGGTGGTCACTTGCTGGACACTAATTCAATTAACTCAGCTAATTAACACAAGCTGACCTCTTTCATTTCTTGGCCAGGGGCAGGATTTGCCACCTACACGGTGAATCCTCTGCTCTCTTGCCTTTGTGGCGTGGCATCTTCTGCATCTCTTCGCTGGTGGGAGCATGTCCTCGTCCCGCGCCCCTGAGTCAGCACTATGCTGCCTGTGTGTGCTATTTCAGCTTTGGGAAAAAAAAAAAAAGGAGAAAGTTTCAGTATTTAAAGTATTTAAGCAGATGGGAAGCCACAAACTACAGTCGGTGGAGGGAGCGTGTTTCATGACTAACAAAATATGCCAGGTAGGCCGTTCCACTTGAGATATTTTCAGGAATATAATCACTTTCACACATCTTCATAAATTTGCCAAAGTGTTAGTTTTCCCCCATATGGATCGGGGAGGATGCAGCATGTCATGACTGTTGCATGGCATCTTGAATGCTGTGTCTTCATGGTGGATTTTTTTTTTTTTTCCCTCTTTCTCCCCACATCCTCCCTCCCCCCCAGGCTGTAATTGATTTCCCCTTCCCCATAATTAGTGTGGGTAGAGGGTCATCCCTGAGCATTTTGGTGAGGGAGCTCCTTGGACAAGGCAGTGCTGAGGAGGCAGCAGTTAAATCTCTAATGATTCCCCCCCAGAAGGGCTGAGGTTGGGCTGGGATGGTGCCTGGGACACTGTCCCCAGTGGGGTACCAGCAGATGATAAAGGGATGCTCTGAGGAAGCCCCAAAGGTTGCATCCTTCCCATTGAGCTCCTTTGAATAGATGCTCCAGCATCACAGTGGGGTAAACAAATGCAAAATATTTTGAAGCCATTCAGTCTCAGCATTGGATTCTTTCTTTTCTTTCTGGTATCATGGCAAAATTAAATAAAAGGACCTGTTTTCTGCATGTTATTGATCTTTCACTCAAAATCTGGGCCCTTTTCCAGGAGAAACGAGCCCTTTTGTGAACAAAGAGACAGGCACCTTCCCAACAAAAGTCAGCTTTCAAATCCAATGTTGTGTGTTTGAAATTTCATGTTTCTGATAGGAAAATACCAATTTCGCTCAAATTTGCAGAGAAGTGATGCGGCAGGGGGGAGACGGCCATGAATGGATTGATGAGCACTTGAAGGCCAGATTGCCAGAGGGATTTAAAAGCAAAAGGAAAAGCAACCTTGTCACTGATTTTGAGCAGCTTGTGTTTGAATCCAGAGACAGGTTGTTGGGCTGGAGCTGGCCCTGCTGTCCTTGTCCCTTGGGGACCTGGAGCCTTCATCATACATCCTGCACATGGCAGGAGGACTCAGCTCATCTCTCCTGGCTAGATCTCAACCTCAGTGGTTTAGATGCCCTTTTTTTTTTTTTTGAACCTGGTGGCTGCTGAGCCAGATTCTGACTGGTGTGTGTGTAGGTCCTGCTCTGTTACCTTGGTTGGGCTGCCCACTGAGAGCTGCTTGCTGATGTCTCAGACAAGCTGGGCTTTGCCAGCAATGTTTTACAGGTTGGTTTGTTAAATCTCTGTAGCTCATTTATTTGTTGGTGAAGCACTTGGGGATTGCTGGGGAGGAGACATGTTACGCTCCCTTGGACTGTGCTGCCACGTGGATGCTCAGCGGTCGGGCAGGGCTGCTGAGCTGGGTACCCTTAACCCATGTTCATAGTGCAGCCCATCACTGTGACACCCTCATTATAGTGTGGGGAGCTGTGTTCGCCTCCAGCCCTGTAGCTGCTGCATTCTTTGATGGCATGTAAGTTTGTTTTCTGTGTGTTTTCTCCCTGTGCAGCAGCAATGCTCCATCTTCACTCTAATGTGGGGAGGATGGAGGCAGCACTGGCTCAAGGGCATTGTTCCCAGGTCTATCTATCATAGAGTCATGGAGTGGTTTGTGTTGGAAGGGACCTTAAAGGTCATCTCCTTTCATGTCCCCTGCCATGGGCAGGACTAGACCAGGTTGTTCAGGGCCCTATGCAACTTGGCACCTTGCTCATTCTCCGCTGCTACGTGAAAAGTTTTCCTGGTGCCTGAGTAGAGTTTCCCCCCCTGCCCCGATGGGATTGCTCCTGGTGCTTTGCTCCCTGGCTGCGTGTGTAAGCTTGCTTATCTTTGGAAAGGCACGGTGGCGCTGACAAGCGGTGCAGGAGATGGGGGCAGTAGGTGGATCGTTTTTAGCAGCGCGCACGCACGGAGCAGACAGCTTGGGCATGTTCCAAAACACTTCCCACGCCCCCAGGCTGAATTTTAAGAAGCTGGGGCATCTG
>NW_008681343.1:107365-109694 GCF_000695815.1 Acanthisitta chloris | reverse complement strand
AGGAAGGAAAAAAATCCCCAAGGCAGGCAGAGCAGCCAGCGCGTGGAAGGGCCAGGCAGCACCCAAAGGCTGATGTCTTGCCGCGGAGGGGAGTTTGTTGCAAAGGCTGAGCAGCTCCAAGCCGCTCTCCGGAGGGGCAGAGCACAGGTGAGCGTGGAGCAGCGGGTGCTGGTTTGCCTCGCAGCTCTTGCAGGCTGGTCCTGCTCTTGGTTGAGTGGGGGGGAACGGGAAGAGAAGCTTGAGTTATCCAGGAACAGTGCCCGGGTGAGTGTCTGTTCCTCCTGTCCATCCGGGGTGGTGCAGCCTCTGAGGAGCTCCCAACGTTTGGGGGTCCCAGAGCCTTGCAGTGAGAGGGGGGTTAGTGAGGGGTTAGAGCTGTCTTCCTTGTGGTGGTGGGAATGAGTCCTGTGCTCTTCCCACCTTTGGTGTTTCCAGGGGCTGTTTGGGTTCCTGACCATTAATAGCAGGAGGTTCCTCACCAATTTCTTTCGGTGTGGCAGCCCTGGCACACAGGACCAGACTCATCCCCTTCTGCATCTCCCCGGGGGAGCTGAAACAAAGCAGGCAGTGAACACGGATTGATGTTGGGAACATGCAAGCCCTGGGCTTGAACAGACTGTCTGAGGGCTATTTCAGCCCTATCCTGGGCTCCCTGGGGCAGCGTGGGATGTCCAGCTGGAGAAGGGAACCTCTGGGGGGTGGAGGACAGTCTGTGTGTACAGTCCAGTGAGGTCTTGGAGCCCCTGGAGTGATGATCTGGGGTTCCTTTCTGAGTCCTGGTATAGCTTTGCATAAGTAGCTTCAGGCTGTGAAGGTTGGGAGGTTTCAGTGCTGGATGCGCAGCTTATGCGGTGAGATTAGCCCCGGTTCTTGCTGTTGCTGTTCCCTTGAGATCCAAGGTCCTTGCTCCTGCTGTTGTAGGGCCTTAGAGGTCTTGCCCTGGAGCTTCATGAAGGGATGGGTGCAAATCTGGAGAGCCTGGGCTGCCTTCTGGATTCCTCAGCTTACCAAACTGGTCTGCACACTGCGATCCAAGGATGCAGAGTGCACCCATCTGCATGCTCCACTGAGATCCTGTTCCTGCTGCTGGCGAGGAGGATGGTGGCATGATGTCCTGGCAGCCTGAATCCATCCTGGTAGGGTGGCTGGGCTCTGACGGCTCCCTCTTCTCTCACTGGGCCAGGCACCAGGAGATGCTCCTCCCGGCGCATCACGTGCAAGAGGGGCATCTTCCCGGTGCTCCCCCGTGGCTGCCGCTCGTGCCGCTCAGCAGACAGTCACCCTAGCATCGGCCAACTTGTGCTGTGCCCTTCTGCTAGTAAAGCTGGTGGCTTATTTGAATGTGACTTTTGCCTAGTGGCAGCAGCTGGCAGTGAGGAAACAGGGAAACTTGTGAGGAGCAAAAAATATCGAAGTCCAGGCATGGAGAGATAAATGTCCTTATGCTCAGACCTTTTTTCCTTTCATTTTGGGAAGACAAGACTTCTTGGGAAGCCTTCACTTCCTAAGCATTCGTCCAGAAGGGGCTGAAGCAGATTCTAAATTATGTACTTTGTAAGTCTTTTTGTACCAGCAGAAGTAATGCTCTCCACCGTGTCGTCATCCGCCTGGCAGCTGTGCGGAAAGGGCATTCTCTTGGCAGTGGATAAGTTTCTGGGGTCCTTCTATCCCTGGTCCTTTGGGTGGGCAGAGGTACCTTTGCACCCAGGGGAGGAGGGTAAGGCCCTCCCAGCTGTGATGCTAAACACAAGATACTCTGCTGTGTGCCTTGGGGTGAGGAGGAGGAGGATGAGGAAGGCAGTGAGGGATGGGGATGGACCCAGGGTGCCGTGGGGGACAGGCTCGTTCCTGCTAATTAGCAGTGTAACCAGCCACAGCACAGCCTGACTCCTGGCGGATAATTACCTCTCCGGGTGCAGGGAAGGGAGCAGAAAGACTCACTGTCCACGGGGACTTTAAAACCTTCCCATTCTTGGACTCATTTGGGAAAGGCAACCCAAAAAGAATAATACGGATATATATTTTAACAGAGCTATTTCTGCCAGGCAGGCAGGCCAATTTGTTACTGAGGTGACACATTTGGTTTTAACTATAAGAATCAAATTCTTTCAGCTTTTGTCCTTTTTCAGTCCGCAGAGCAGGGAGTAGCTAAGCTGAGGGAAAGCTGGGGGACTGTATGGGATCAAGCTGGGGGCTCTGGCTTCCTCCTAGCTGAGCTCATGGGTGTTTCAGAGAGCAGGGGGAGAAAAACAAATCTGGGAGTGATCCTAGTCTGCACCTTGCAGCTCGGTGAGGTTTCCGTGGGGCCAAGGTATGCTGCCATCCCTGT
>NW_008681343.1:101296-107289 GCF_000695815.1 Acanthisitta chloris | reverse complement strand
GCTGCCAGGAGTCCTGCCCCGAGGCTGGCTGCTCTGCCGCCCTGGGGACAGCTCCCCGGGCTGCCCCGCGGGTCCCTGCCGGCGATGCCAGGGCTGTGCCAGGCAGTGCTGTCCCTCGTGTGCTCCCTGTGCCCGTCGGGGGGGATCACTGCCAGCCAAGCAGCATCTGTGCTCTCCTCGCACCGGGGCCAGGGACCTCATTAGCTGCCTCCATCTCTTCTCTGTTTATCTCCAGTTTCTCAAACGTGTTTATCTCCAGTTTCTCAAATGTTTGCCTGATTTTTTTTTATTTCTTTTATTTTTTTATTTCTGGCTTGAAGGGAAGAAATGACTGTGTGAGTCATGATGGGGCCTGACAGCTCCCTGCACGCCCTGCTAGACTCTGCTGAGATCAGGGCTGGGGGTGGGGGCTGCAGTGACTGCTGCCCCCTCGGGTCCCTTCAGGGGCATGGGATGGGGAGAGGGGAACAGGAACCTTTTGCTCTGTGATGCCTGGCATGGGGTTTGGCAAAGCTTGGACCTCCAGGGAAGGGTTGTGGGCAGGTGTGTGATTCTCCTTTGGAGAGCAGTGGGGTGATCATGACATGGGGTGGCAGCAGGGTGGGAACAGCTTGGGATCAAAGCCCCATGCAACCCTGCCTCTCCCAGTTGTCTGTAGTGGATTTGGGGCCATGCTGAGATAGGGGAAAGGCTCTTGGCCACATGCACATGCCTTGTCCAGAATAGGCTGAGATGACAGGCTTGTTGGGTTGGTGGCTTTGTCCCCATTTCAGTGCATCCAGGATGTCTGCTCCCATGCAGAGTGGGGTCCTGGGCTGGTGGGCCCCATGGCAGCTCCCTGCTAGGAGCAGTGTCACTTGGTACCGTGCACTAGCAGGGTGTAGGGGATGGCAATTCCTCCTTCTCCTCCTCTGCCTCCTAGGTCAGGGCTGCGGGTGCCAAACCACATCTCTGCAGCTGCCAGCCCTGCCTTGTTGGCAACCTCAGTCCCCCTTCCTCCACACCCCATCTCCCTTTGGAAAACCAGCAGTAACTCTTAGTCAGTGCTGTCTCATGGATCATTACTTTGGAAATCCCAGGGAGAAGGGCACCTGCTCACGGTCCCACATGGTCAGTGCCATCTTCTGCAGCCCATTGCCATCCTGGCACTGCTCACTTAGAGGGCAGGGCAACCCTGACCTCTTCCTGGCTGCTCTGGGATGCTCCCAGCATCTTGCCGGTGCTTTTTATAGCCTGAGCCTGTGTTTCCCAGCAGGCTCACCAGCTGACCTGGATACGGCTGCGCTGCGTTTGGGCTGAGCTCCCCTGCTCCCTCCTTGTGTTGTGGTGGGCTGAGCATGCTTTGCTGGCTTGTTGGTGCCGAGGAGGGGGCCTGGTGCCCCTCAGGTTCTTCTCACAAAGACAGCAGCATCTGTCATCCTGCCTGCACTTGCACCAAGCATTTTCAGTCCAGACTGGGTAATAGGGATTGCTGCGAGCATGCACCTTTGGATCTCTGCTCCATGGGGGTTCCTTCTCTTTAGCAGGTGCTTTTTCTCTCAGATGCTGTTCTGCAGAGAGAAAACAGGGACAAATTTGCATCCCCTGCACTTCTGGCTCTCCCTCCTCCTTGCCTGCCTGCCTCCACTCCCTTCTCTTTTTAAAGAGATTCAGGTCATGCCTGGAATTAGGGCTCTCTGAACTGCAGCGAAACTGTTTAAACTGCTTACCATCGATTAGACGGAGTGGTTGGGGTTTGGTTTGTCCCTCACTCCTGTCCTCAGCTTCAGATGGGTGTTCACAGCATGCACATTACTCCTTGTTTCAATGCCTTTGCCATCATGAGCTGCTCTTCCCTGCACGAGTGGGTCCAGGAGCCCTGGGGTGCTGCTCCCCACTTCACACCCCACTAGCAGCCAGCTGCTCTCGACACAGAGACCTTGCAGGAAGGCATTTTATTTAGCCAGCTTCGTTTATCGCGGTGTTCTGCCTGGGATTAGACACAGATAAGACGATCAATAAATCCTCCTCTTGGCTGAGATGTGCCGTGAATTTTTCGGGAATTAGGGAAAGGAGGGCACCCGTTCAAAGGCAGCAAGCGTGGCTGGAGGCGAGGGAGGGGCTCAGCACTGCGAGGTGGTGGCACTGAGGGGACCCTGCCACGATCCTGCTGCCAGTTTATAGGAAGACATCTGTATGTGGTAGAGGAGAGAAGAAACCCCGTGCTGCCGCTGCAGCTGGTGTGACTGTGCCGCTGGAGAAAGTAGGTCAGGCTGTGCTGCAGAGCCTGGCGCGATGGCAAAGCCCCCAGCACAGCAGGACACCCACCTCTCCCCAAATCCCCCCTCAGCCACTCTGCTCACAGCCAGGTGCAGCAGCCACCCACCAAAGGCAGCCCCTGGATTGGCATCAGCCCCTCACCCTGGTGCCTGGGCAGCTCTTTCCTCTGCCCAGCGGCGGCTGCGCGTGAGGGTGACAGCGTGGGGTCCGTGCAAGAGGAGAGGCAGAGCAGGAGGGGATGCCATGCTGCATCCCCCCTGCCTGCATCCCTCAGCTGCCCTCCTGGCTCAGGTGTGCGTTTGGCTGCAGGAGGCATTCCCTAGGGATGCAACTCCATCTCCCCGGCGTTTTGTGCTCCCCTGCTAGCTGGGGGTGGGCCAAGGGCCAGGGTTTTCTGCATTGTCAAGGAGATATGGGGAGAAAAAAATCGGTTAAAGGCAGAGTTTAATGCCTAAATCTGCAGCAATTTTAGGTGCCTTGCTGGGCTCTCCAAGCCTCCCTCAGAGGGGAAGAGGGGACAGGACAGGATGGGGTCCCATGGGTAATGCTCAAGCAGGGCTGGAGGATGTACCAGTCTGGCTCGAGAGGATGGCTTGGTCCATCACCACGTCCAGGAAGGTTTCTTGGCTGCTGGGGAGAGGAGAAAATTAAGATGTGCTTTCAAGACGGAGGTGTTCCAAGTGCAAATCAGGAGTGTTTCCCTGGCACAGCACTTCGCTGTAGCTGTAGGAACCTGTTATGAGATGGAAGGAAACTTTGGAATGGCTTTTGCCACAGGACATGGCTGGGCTCCCACTCCCAGCCATGCTGTGGGGAGGAATGCTGTGGGGCTGGATTGCAGCCATGGGAGCACAACTTGCTGCAGCCAAGAGCATAGGACTGCCAGGCTCAGGGAGGTGACAACCCCATGCTAACTTGCCTCTGGTGATATCTGTGCTGTGACCTAGAGGATAGAGGGAGAGTGGGCAGGGGCACTGTGTCCTCCAGCGAGGACCTGGACTGATCCAGGAGGGATGGTAGTGAAGATGCAAGTGAGCCAAGAGGGGAATAAATTGAGTGTGTACATCACAGGCAGGTCTGGGCTTTATTGATTTTCAATGAAAGGCTGTGTCATGAATTTTTCTCTCCCACTGTATTTGCTGCAAAGTTGCATCTTGTCTCCAAGCATTAACCACTAACTAGAGAGCTCATTTTTCCCCCCCAGGAGATGCCCTGGGGGGAGACAGGTTTGCACGTGGTCTTTTTAAGCATGTGATGGATGCAGCAGCTTTACTAATCCAACACCAGAAGAGAAAGCTGATATTAGCAGCGGAAAATGTTATGTCCAGCACTTCAAGTGACTTATTGCTAAGGGGCTGTGTGTGGGATGTGTCTTATTTGATGGGCTGCTCCAGATCTGTCTGGGAATAGTGTCCTGCTGTCCCCAAGAGGAATAGAACATCAGCTGGGGGCCCGGGGTTTGTCACTGCTCTTGTTGGTTTGCCTTTTCTCCTGATGAGGGGAAGACTCTAAAAGAGAGGGTACATGGTCCCTGTGGCAAAACTGTTTTGGGAGCTGCTGAGACATCCTGTTGCATCCTGCTTTTAAGCTGGTATTCAAAATTTAGAGTGTCTCTTTAATCTTGAAGTCATTGTTTTTAAACATTAAAGAACATTTGGGAATGAGTATAGCATGAAATGTTTTAGAAGACATTTCTCCCCATCTTCAGAAACTCTTACAGGTCCTTTTTGCTTCTCTGATGAATGTGTCTAGAATCCGGGGGAAAGCATGGCAACCAGCAGAGGGTAATAAAAACAGACAACCAATGGAGAAAGTTGGAAAGGCTTAGGATGGATTTGCCTGGAAAAGAGGCAGTGGAGAGGAGATGTTTGGCTGGAAAAGAGGTGATGGAGAGATGCTTTACCCAGTTCTGGGTAGCAGTGTGCAGTGCAATGTGCAGCCACAGCAGCTCATGTCCTCACAGGGAGAGGCTGGGAAGGCTTGCTGGGTTGGGAATGCCCTGGAAGGGTTAACTCTGGTGCTTGGATGTAGCTGGATGCACTGAAGCTGAAGTGGAGCAGTATGCAAATCTACCCACTTTCATAAACTGCTTAATTAGGCGAATGTTAATGAGACGTTAATTACTGTTGTGCCGGCGAATCCCACGGAACAGAGATTATGTTTCTCTTCAAACATCCAGTCTTAATTATAACTTGTGCTTAATTCCACTGTCTTGCTTGGGACGGAGCTGGGTAGGGAGGACGAGGCGCCAGCTCCGGCGGCTGCTGGTCTGCAGTGCCTCCTGTGTCCTCGTCCGTGCCGCAGTGATGGCTTTGGGTGCATGGGGATGGAGCCACCCTTGTGGCTTGGGGACAGTGGCTGAGAATCCTTCCCTCGCAGACAGCTCCGTGCTCCCACGTCCATCCTGGCAGCAAACCTTCCAGGTGTGTGTCACTGGCAGGTCAGGGTGGAAAATCCCATGTGACGTATAAAAGCTCCCATCATTTTCCTCTGTGGGCTTGGGAAGCCTTTAGGAGGTGCCTGTTGGTGCCCTGTGTGCTGCAGGGATGTCACATTGCTTTGTGCTGGATGTGTCTGCCCCAAACTGGTCAGATTGGGGCAGAGGAGCCTCTGGGAGTGCAAACATCCAGCACACACCTGGTCACCTCCATCCTCACTTTCTGCTTTTACCTGCCTTGGCCTTCCCAGTTGAATGGCAGATGTGTTCTGCTGCTGGTTCCTGTATGGATTTTTATGGTGAATTGCCAGAGGTCTTGATTCCAAAGTGCCTGGCACACGTGAGCATTTTTAAAGCATGGCTTTAGCTTGGAAATCAGCTAGAGATCACCGCAATGGTGAGCAGAGAAATGGCATCCTGTTTCCAATTTGAACACCTATTATCATTGTCTCATTTAATTTTTTTACATGGCTTCCATTGAAATTCAGGATAATCTAATGCTTTCAAATGAGGTATTAGTGAGCCACAGAATCTTCATCCTCAGGGGTTTATGGCTGGTTTTCCTCCATGTGTAGCTGATGGCTGCTCTGGGCTAGCTGCAAGGTTCCCTGTGTCGTTGCTCATTGCTGCCAGCTGGGTGGCAGAGGGGACAGCATCGTAAGGCTGAAACATGAGGTCTGGGCTCCATCAGAGCTTTTTTTTTTTGGTACCTGCAGGGAATATTTCTTCCAGTGGTCAGGCTCTTCTTCCCCAGGGAGTTGTTTGCCTCGGTCCTGCTCGTGGTGGGAAAGCCCATGGGCCACCAGCTCCGCTCCTCCCGGCACGAGCTCAATGTCCTTCATGTCTCCAGCAGACAGGATTTTAATCACACACGCTGCATCTGCACGGCTTGGAACTTGTCACCAGGAGCCTGCAGCCGAGAACAGTGGCCAGTGTCATCCCAGGCCCTCTCTGATGGCTGGTGGTGTTTGGAGGAGCTGCTCCGAGGTCGGAGTCACTTTGGATTTCCATTGCATGCCGCTGAGAAAGCATGTTGTCCCCGGAGCGATGATTCTCCGCATTGGGTGTTTTCAATTACAAAGGGTGTCAGCTTAGGTTTCGTTCCTCGTGTTTCTTTCTTTTCTTCCTTCTGTTCCAACTCTGCTGTTTGATTTCCAGACAGGTTTGATATTTCCTCTCCCAGCAAGCCGGCAAGCCCCGGGGACTTTTGTGGGCGGCTGGCTCCGGCGCCACCGCTTTGATCGCAGGGAATGTCCCTCTGTGAGGGACAGGCTGGGCTGGAGGACCAGGAGCAGGC
>NW_008681343.1:99952-101268 GCF_000695815.1 Acanthisitta chloris | reverse complement strand
CACCGCTTGGGCTCCAGCCAGCCCTGCCTGCCTCTTCCAAAATCATCTGAATGGGAATTTTTTAATCTCCTAGAAAGCTTTTCTACCAGAAGAAACGTGTCCAGCAGCCAGGGATTTTTGCCTTTTTTTTTTTCTTCTCCTCTGCACTCTGCATC
Source organism: Acanthisitta chloris (assembly GCF_000695815.1). Taxonomy (NCBI): domain Eukaryota; kingdom Metazoa; phylum Chordata; class Aves; order Passeriformes; family Acanthisittidae; genus Acanthisitta; species Acanthisitta chloris. The sequence goes on along the minus strand of NW_008681343.1, from coordinate 101,113 downwards.
TCTGTGTGTTGAAGTCTCTGTTAATTAATTAAGAATTAATTCATTGCAATTCCTTCGGTTTTTAAAAATGGCAGGATCCAGCCGCGTACCCCCTCGCAGAGCTGCCTGCTGCTCCCTCCTCCCCTCCTGCAAAGCAAATCTCGAACAAACAGAGCCCTGCTGCAAAATCAACAGCTGCGTGGGAGGCAGAGCCAGCACTTTGCATAGGATTCCAATCAAATGCAGTGTGTTTGGGAAACACGAGGGATACCAAAGCCAGCACAGGGGGGACCAAGAGAGGCTATCACTTGCATTGAGACCCTGCTGAGATACCCCTGCATGTTGGTGGGTTTTGTAGTGCTTTTTGGAGCCCTAAAGGACCACGAGCAGGTGCTGGCAGGATTGTAGTGCTTTTTGGAGCCCTAAAGGATCATGAGCAGGTCCAGGGGCTCCAGTGTAGCCCAAGGGGGTACCCAAGGGGAGCGGCTCTGGCCAGGTATCACGGGCAGGAGAGGAGAAACCTTCACTCCACGTTCTGCCTGCAGCCGCTGTCGCTTCCAATTGCCTAGCCCAGTACCTGCTGGCTTTGAAATAAAATATAAGGAGGAGAGAGGAGAAAGGAAGGTTTGGCTCAACAGCATGTCTAAATTAGCCTTGTTGTGCTGGGAACTGGGCATGGGGTAAATCCATTCCCAGCACTGTGTGTCTTTGCTGAGTGAGATGTTGGGGGATAAATGACTGTTCTTCACACATTATCATGGCCTGACGGGGATGAGGCAGACAGAGGCGGTGCAAAGGTGATAAATGGGAAAGTTTGAGTTAACAAAGTGTAGTTGTCTCTCATTAGGGGAAAATGAGTTCCCTTTTCCTCCAGCCATTGGGCTGGTGCAGCTTGGGCTGCTCTCACCTTTCTTTTCTTTCTTTTAACTGCCTGATAGTTTGTTTCTTATTTACCTTTGCTCACCAGGTTGATGGTATGGTACTGCTCACCCTGTCTGGGGTGGCCACACTGGACGTGTGGCTTTCTTGCTAGCACTGAGTGTGTGCAAGAGGATGCTGATGAGGGGCAGAGATGTTCCTGGGGACATCAAGGCAGGGACACAGAGTGATACTCAGGGCTGGGGGAGTGAAGCTCCTCTGCACCAGGGGAGGGAGGGGGAAGACGTGGCTCCCCAGCAATCA
>NW_008681343.1:99575-99931 GCF_000695815.1 Acanthisitta chloris | reverse complement strand
CCTGCAATATTAAATAGCCTTTTAATGAAAAATGCATCTGCTGTTGAGCTGCCTCATGGCCCGAGACGCGGGCGTGCTTTTTGGTTCCGCAGCGGTTGCTGCAGGACCTTTTATTTTACAATATTTGGAACAAAACTGGAATCTGTTTTCATGCCTTTCCCTTTCCCTTTTGCTGCCTTGCTGTCACTCTGCTGTTGTGCTAACCCTGCAAAAGCTCAGTCAGGGTTTGGGAGAGGTCAAGGGCCAGACTGGGTGCCCAGCTTAGAGCAGGAGGACAACCCATCCCTGCATGGTCCCTTTGCCCAGTGCCCCTGGCTGAGGCTGTCCTGCTCAGGGCTGCTTTGCAAAGGAAGACA
>NW_008681343.1:92034-99556 GCF_000695815.1 Acanthisitta chloris | reverse complement strand
CCATTTAGTAGCTTTAGCTTTCCAAGGAGGGAGGATTTTTTTTCCCTGCCAGATTTGGGGCAGACCAGGCAGGATCTCCTCAGCCTGGATTTCAGATTGTCTTATGGCAATCCTGCCCTGAGGCAGAGGTAAAGGCTGGGTCACAACAGTTGGCTCTTCCCTGGTGTTTTTCTTTCTAGGATTACTTAGCAATTCACAGAGAAGCCAGTCATTGTGAAGCCTTTCCTGCTGGTGAGGAGCAGAGGGGGCTTGGGAGGTGGGCTGAGGTCCTGTGCAGGGCATTTGCTGCCAAAACTTGCTGCATGGTACGTCTGAGCATCCCCAGAGGTGGAGGTTTTGTGTTTGGGCAGTGTCTGGCCCTGCCCGTGCCATGGGCAGCCCCTGGAAGCTGCCTTACCTTCCCTGCCACTGGTTATCCAGAGCAACAAGTGACCTTAGAAAAATAACAATAGAGAAAAGGCGTGCGAGAAACATCTGTGAAATAATAACAAGATCCTGGGGATGGAGCTACTTTCATCTGGGAGCTCTTTGCTAACTGTGTGTTGCTCCTGTCCCTCATTAAAGAAAGAGCTGGGCAGCAAAGCCTGCTCAGATCTTCTTTTCATTTCAAGATTCCACCATGGCATCCCACAGACTGGCGAGCCTGGCCCCTGCCAGCACATCCCTCCTGCTGCCCACTGCTGAGCTGGTTTGTAATCCCTCTAATCAGCCCTGCATCCAAGCCCAGTGGTGGTGAAAGAGCTGCACTCCCCCAGGGCTGTCACACCTCCCTGCCCCCTTACATCCCGAGCGAGAGATGTGGCAGAGCTGGGAGCTATGGAGTATGGAAACTCCGTGTCTGGCCTGGCTTTATAAGGCTGAGCTACCAGCTTTGCAGCCTCCCATCCAGGATAGGTGCTGGTCTGCACTTGTGCCAGGTCTGGTCCAGACTCTCAGGGAACACTCAAGCAGTGCGAGTGCTGGCAGACACCTTTCCAGCTCGCTGGAAAATGTCTGTCAAAACTTCATTTCCTGGGAAATACGTGTTTTGACCAAGCTAAACCAGTTGTGGGATGCTGTGTTGAAACCTAGGGAGGTTTTTGATGCACCCACATGGGTGCAGAGGAGTGTGGACTCTCAAGAGTGGACTGGGGGAGATCCCACAGCCCCAAAACCTGAAGGGACCCCACTGGTAGTTTCTGGGGAGCAGGAAGGAGGATGAGGGACTCTGGACACGTGGAAAGTCCCATGCCAGCCATACCTTGGGCAGAGCTGGTGTTTTCAATTGAAGCTGCATTGCTCTGCCCTGCTCTACTGCCTGCCTGGCTGTTAACATGTGGTTATTTGCACATGGCTTGGGAAGGGCTTTTGGCATGGTCCCTGGTTGGGCTTCTCCTATAATGGAATAATTTTGCTGCTCTGGAAAGAGGCTCTTCTGTAAGCAAGGATTAAGGTGTTATTTCAGTGTTTGCCTCTTGCTCTGTGTTGTGATGGGAAGTGCAGGTGAAAGGTGCTGCATCTTATTTTGAGGCTCAGTAGTTGAAATGCCTCATGTGAGCTCAGGAGAGGAGGGATTTCTGCAGATTGCTGGAGCTGAAAAGTGGAGCTGTGGAGGACAGAGTGTGTTAGGCCCAGGTTACATCAGTGAGGTGGGCTGGGGGTCTTGCAGGCTTCTTGTCACCTTGGAGCTGAAGGGAGAGATGTACCTGTGAGCATCGGAGAACATGCTCGGATGCTGGTATAGCATCCATACCATGATTTCAGGTGTGGACACACACACTGACACTCTGTGCATTAGAGAGGGTGTGGCCCAGGGCCTCCAGTGGCTGTAGGGATGCAGGAGAACAGAAGCAGAGTGTTTAAAGGCTAATGATGATGTCCTAGAAAATGATTAGCATTCCTGTGTGCTGGAAACAGGGTATTATGAAGTTCTGACTAAGCCCTTGGAGCTCTCTGGAGCAAGAGTGATCCGCATACCGTGCACTGCTATTATTGGAAGGGGTGGCCTCACTGCCTATCATCTGGTTTTGCTGACTTAGCTCCGTGAACTGTCGCCAAATACAAAGCATCTTTTCCTTGGTCATTACCACCCACCTACTTGGAGTGGGTGATGACTTGCTTGTTCCTCAGTTCAGCTGGAAATAATGAGTGTCCTTGTGGGAGGGTGGGAAGAGAGAGCATGGCAGGGTGGCACCTCCTGAGGAAAGGAGTGGATTGCTGGGCTCGGGTGTTCAGCTGGTGCAATGTTCAGTATCCCACTGCCATCTCAAGATGGTCCTGCTTGGCTCCTGCAGACTGTGTTGTGCTGGGCCATCACTGCCTCTTGGGCTCTGTCAACTCATCCTCCCCAAGCTCCCGAGGGAGCTGCATGCAGTGTCAGAGCCCCCCACCTCCACTTCTAGGGAGTGTGGGGATGCTCTTACTTGGTCTGAACCTGGCCCAGAGCAGCCAGGCTGTTCTCAGTGTGGTGCCACTTCTCCAAGGCTCAGCCCAGCACAGCTTTCCCAGCACTGGTGTGGCACAGGATGAGGTGTAGTTCCCTTCTTGGCTTCTGATGCTGTCAAGGCAAGGAGTGCCTGCCATGCTCCTGATTGGGATGGGAAGCTTCCTTGGACTTGGCACTGTACCCATGCATCCCCGTGGAGACAGGCTGCTCTGGGGGTGGCTCCCCAGGGCACTGGCAGCAGCTGTTCTGGCAAAGCCTGTGGCTTTCAGCCCTCCTGCTGCTGCTCCAGCCGTGGATTCCCCTCTGTGCTGCCGCTAACATAAATCCCCAAGTCCCTTCCATGTCAGACATGAAGTGGTTGCTTTGCAATGAATTAGGTTGTTAGGGGTTTTTTTAAAGAAAAAAGCTGGAAAGCATCCCTTTGGCCCCAGAGCTGCTGCCCAAAGGACAAGAGCAGAAAGGATGGAGAAGGTGCCTTGCAGGGAGAGAGGAGATATCAAATGGAGGTAAGGGAAGCAGGAGGGGAAGATTGCCCTGGCTGCCTCTCCTAGCAGTGAGCATCCTTCCTCCTGTGCCAGCCACTTCTGAGGCTGAGAGGACATTTGCACTGGAGGTGTGTTGCTACCTGGGCTGCCTTTCCCAGGCAGGAAAGCTTTAGAGGAATCGGAATTCTGATTCCGTGGGGACCTCTGTGAGGGCAGCATCACTCCAGGTCAAGAATTAAATCCATTACAGAGAAGCACTTTGGGGAAAGCCCTGGATGCAATGCACATGGAGGCTGATGCATTAAAACTATTTCCTGTGGAGATCTCCCACTCAGCAGGCAGGGAGAGGGGTCGGGAACAAACCCACCCCCAGAGCTGCTCTAGCACTAATGGCTTGCACTGCTAGCAAGCAGGGAGCATCCTGGCCACCAGCCTGGCACCAGCTGGAGGAAGAAAAATCCTTCAGCTCCCAACCCCTTGCCATGCTGTCAGGTCCTGCGTGGCTGAGTTGCCGCCTGGGGCTGAGCAGGTTAGCAAACCTGAGGTGCTTTTTCCAGCCATTTCAGTTCCATCTGTGTGTTGCACAAGGCAAAAAAAAATCCATTTAGAGAGTTCCCGAGCAGCTCTAACCATAAATGCTATCTGGGTCCCCGGAAGGTTGTGCCATGCTGCTGTGGTCCAGCACACGAGGTACAGGCAGGTGGAGGCCCGTGTGCTGTGCCACTTTCTTCCTAGGTGTTGTCTAACAAATTACAGGATGCAAAGAACCTTCCAAAGCTTGCCAGATTAGCAGACCTTCCCCAGAACGGGTGCTGAAGCAATCAGTCATTCTGATTTGCTTTGAAAAACATGTATTTTCACTCTTCATGTATTTTTCCCTTCTCTTTCCTTCCATCTTGCATCCCCACACACTTCCTTTCATTCCCCTCCTTCCTCCTCCTTTTCATGAGCTATTTTCAAATGCCAGGAAGGGCGAGATCTGAGGGGAGGAGGAGTAACCGAAAGAAAAAAAAAAAGGTGGTAAAATTATTTCACACATTTACGGGGAAAAAAAAAAAAAGAAGTTGCGGGTGTGGGGAAGGAGAACAGCTCCAATTCCCAGATGACAAAAAGCAACTTCATTTCCCCACATAATTTTATCAGGTAGAAAGGTTTGGTTGCTTTCCTACAGCTCCTGAGGGTGCCACGTGTCCCTCCTGCTGTGACCTGGCACAGGATTGGTGTGGGAGCTTTCATACTGGGGAGCCAGGACAGGAGGATGCCAAGTGGGGTGGGAAGGAAGGATAAGCTTCTGGAAAACATGGCTTTGGATTAAGCCAAATTTGGCCTTGGGAAGGGTAGGGGAGATGTTGCAAATATCACTAGCTTCACGGGAAGTGTTTCTTCACACAAGTGTGTTGGATGATTTCCCATGTTTAATAAATAGGATTAAACCCAGCAACAGCGGCGCTCGCTGGGAACTCCAAGTTCGGGTTCTGATAAACTCTTGCGATGGCAAAATCTCCTTATGCTCAATTGTTTTTTCGTTTCACTGGGAAACTGGCAATAACTGTTTTGGCTTGTCTGAATCATTCTTTGAACATGATTTGTTTGTTTCACTGGCCACACTGACAAGTCTCGTAGCCACTGAAAAAGCGAAGAAACAACCCCAGATCACCAAGGCAGCTTTTCTGAGTGGCTCCCTGCTGTGATGCTGAAGGTAATGCTGAGGAACTGATGCTCTAGGTGGCCCATATTGAAGTCCTGACCCCTTCACGGCTTGTCTGAATCATTCTTTGAACATGATTTGTTTGTTTCACTGGCCACACTGACAAGTCTCGTAGCCACTGAAAAAGCGAAGAAACAACCCCAGATCACCAAGGCAGCTTTTCTGAGTGGCTCCCTGCTGTGATGCTGAAGGTAATGCTGAGGAACTGATGCTCTAGGTGGCCCATATTGAAGTCCTGACCCCTTCACGCCGTGAAGCTTTGGAGGAGACCCCGATGAGGTTGGGGGTTTTTTTCCTGCCTGTCTCCCCATGGGTGAGCCTGAGATCCTGCAGCAGGCTGGCATTTCACACCTTGGCGAGGGTGACATTTTCTTTGCAGCTTTTCCATGTTCGAAAGCTGGCATTTCACCCCAAGAGGAAGCTGGTATTTATAAGGCAGGGCACTGGCATTTCATTCATTGTTACCATCCAGTGATTCAGACAAGGTCTCTTAGCCAGAAAGGTCAGCTGGGTCTCTGCTGTTCTTTGCTGCTTTTCTTTCTTTTTCCTTTTTTTTCCCCCTAAGGGAAGGAGGGAAAAACAAAGCCAAGCCACACACCAGAACTGCTGATTGCCATTTTTCTTGCCTTGAAAATTAAGTTCTGCTATGCTACATAAAAGCTGAGACAGTCCAAAGTTCATCTTACAAGGTGTCCTTATTTTGCTTTGAGTTCCAAAAGTGCAATCCAGAGCCCAAGACTGGGGTGGTGTGGGTGGCACCAGTGTTTGCCCCTGTGCTGTGCCAGTGCTCACCATCACTCTAGTCATCCTGCATCATCCTCTTTCTTGGCCTGAAGAGCTGAGCTGAAGATCACATGAGCCTTAATAAGTTTCAAAGAACCTAAAGCTGCATCTTTTCTGGCCAAACACCAGGTTTTGTCCTCAGGGTTGCCCTGGAGCAGGTGATGTCACATTGCTCCTTCCAGGTATGAGGAGCAGGATCAAGTGCAGATCCCCACCGTGACTATGGGGCTCTTTTTGGATTGGGGCAATCTAGACACTGCCAGGGCCTAGGGAACATAAATAAAATCAATAAGAAGCTGTTAAATTGCGCCTGAACCTCGCAAGGAACAGCGTGGGGAGTGCTGGCTGCAGAGATGTATCTGCTGCCACTCCGCAGGCTGTGGCACATTCATTAAGCATCTTTAAGATGGATACACCCCCCAGTTCACCTCCTGCGAAAGCCTGGGAATTTATTTCCTCCTGAACCGTGCCATCAATCACTGGTGGCAGCTCTGCCTCGGCACCGCGGCTCAGCTGCGCAACAGCCAGGGAGCATGGGGCTGGTTCCCCTGTCACCTCGGGGAGCAGCTGCCTCGGACCCCCTTGGGCTGGGAAGAGGGAATCCCATTCCCTTACTTTCCACACAGCCCCTGGGAGAGAGGCTGTCATGCCATAAATGCCTTCATGCACCTTTTTTGTGCTGGTCGGGACCCCGTTGCCTCGTGCCTGCCTGCAGCTGGTACCTGCTTCCCTTGGCCATCCAGCACTGCCTACATCCTTCTCTACTCCCCATGGGCTGACAGCACAGACAGGAGTCGGTGGTCTCTCCTCTTCTCTCCCCTCTGCACATCTCCCTGCAGTCCTGGCCCTCTCCTTTGCACCCTGGCTCTGCTCCTGGCCCTGTGTTTGGTGCTCACTGAGTGGCTGCTGGGAGCTCCCAGGGCCCTGTGCTGTGCATGTAAATATGAGAGCCTGAAGTCGTGGCAGAAAAATTTTGCTGTGCCTGACTTGGTGCTTGTGAGTTTTATCAGAGCAGCCAGACAGGAGCAGGACAAATCCAGCGATCCAGGGCAGTATGGGCGACGCTGACCGACATCTGAGCGACTTTGCTTCACCTCCCTCCTCCGCCTGCTCTGTCAGTGATGCTCTGGACTGGAAAGATGTGACAAGTCCACTTAGCAGGAGGAAAGACCAGCTGGAGGGGGCTGAGTGACCCTCCTGCCCTGCACCCAGCACCCTCTGCCCGGCCCTGCCCAGACCCCACATCCTCCCCTTTCCTTCCCAGTGCTGACATTTCACCCTCTGGTGCCTTCAGCTGTCAGCCAAGCTGCACATTGCTTGAATTTATGCAGAGACCTGGGGTTTACTTCTTCCTGTAATTTCTTCTGATGCTTTTAATTTTTTCCCCTCATATCAGCTGGGAACCTACAGATTATCCCATAAGAGCAGAATAAAGACTTGTCAACCTTTCTTACGTGCTCCTTGAGATGAAAATAACTTCCTGAACCCCTTATAATGCTTTATTTTCTGCTGCTTCTGCTACTCTGAGTATAATTTGACTGACTAAAGGATCTTGAAGCTAAGGAAAAGGAAAAAGATAAAGTAGACTAATAATAATAATGGTAAAAACTGCTCCTGAGAGGCTGATAAGGGCCTGGAGACACACACCAGCACCGCCTGTGAGGGCAGGTGTGAGCCTAGCTTTTGTTCCCCAGCTCCATAAGCCAGTGCTGGGAGTGGGGACAGCCGGTTTCTGCAAAAATGGGATGTTTTTCAAGAGAAGAAAGGTATTGTGTCCCCTGTGATATGGAAATGAGCAGGGAGGTAAGGGCAGAAAGAGAGGATTTCTGATGGTAATGAGGCTTTACACTGGCTTTCTTGCCTTGCCTCCATCCCTCTCTTTCAACTGTAGGATGGGGTTTCAAAGGCTGTTGTATTCTTTTCCTTGGATTGTTTGTCATGTTTTTTTTTAACCTTGCCTGTTGTGGTTTTTAAAGATAAAAGGTGGGAGCTGCAATGAAGGGGAATTTGAGGAGGGCTGGGAGATGCTGCAGGGGTTATGGCTGACGATGCTACGAGCTCTCTCGTAGGCGGTTAGATGGGCTTGGGAATGCTTTTCCTCTCCCATCCCACAAGCCTCAG